>NC_056437.1:85380552-85530905 GCF_018296145.1 Oncorhynchus tshawytscha
CTCTCTCTCTCTGCGCCCTCTCTCTCTCTCTCTCTCTCTCGCCCCTCTCTCTCTCTCTCTCTCTGCGCCCTCTCTCTCTCTCTCCGCGCCCTCTCTCTCTCTCTCCGCGCCCTCTCTCTCTCTCTCCGCGCCCTCTCTCTCTCTCTCCGCCCTCTCTCTCTGCAAATTACAAATTTAGGGACTTGTACCACTGCCGGGACTGTTCATCATTATAATTGTTAGAAGTGCAGAAAGGACAGTGGGAGGGATGCGTGCCGGTGGTTGGGGGCCACAAAACATCTCAACTCATCATGAGTTGCAGTTGTTAAAAACAGATAACAAAACCTACTAATGAAAAAATCTTTGTTTAAGTATGTGTGCACGCCCATGTGAGAGTTGGTCTATATAGAGGAGATTACTGAGTAGTTTGGGTCATCAGGCTGACTCCCAGTCTTCACTTGAAGTTATTGAGGGATGATGATGTTTTGGAAATGTGTTACCTCTGTATCTGATAGTCAATTCTCTGTGAGGTGCGGCAGTGGCTGAAGCTTAACACAGTGTCTAATGACGACGTGAAAACAGGTTTTTAGAAATGTAGAAAAATAAAACAAATACCTTATTTACACATGTATTCAGACCCTTCGCTATGAGACTCGAAATTGAGCTCAGGTGCATCCTGTTTCCATTGATCATCCTTGAGATGTTTCTACAACTTGGAGTCCACCTGTGATAAAGTCAATTGATTGGACATGATTTGGAAAGGCACACAGTTGTCTATATAAGGTCCGACAGTTCATGTCAGAGCAAAAACCAAGCCATGAGGTCGAAGGAATTGTCCGTAGACCTCCAAGACAGGATTGTGTCGAGGCACAGCTCTGGAGAAGGATACCAAAAAAATGTCTGCAGCATTGAAGATCCCCAGGAACAGAGTGGCCTCCATCATTCTAAAATGGAAGAAGTTTGGTTCCACCAAGACTCTATCTAGAACTGGCCGCCCGGCCAAACTGAGCAATCAGGGGAGACTGGTCTTAGGGAGGTGACCAAGAACCAGAGTTCCTCTGTGGAGATGGGAGATCCTTCCAGAAGGACAACCATCTCTGCAGCACTCCACCAGTCAGGCCTTTATGGTAGACTGGCCATATGGAAGGAAGCTAATTGTCAGTAAAAGGCACATGACAGCCTGCTTGGAGTTTGACAAAAGGCACCTAACATTTCTAAAAACTTGTTTTTGCTTTGTCATTATGGGGTATTGTGTGTAGATTGAGGGTAAAAAAAACTATTTAATCAATTTTAAAATGACGTAACAAAACAAAATGTGGAAAAAATACTTATTTTCCAACATAATTTGCAAATAAATTCATAAAAAATCCTACAATGTGATTTTCTGGATTTTTTTTCTCTCATTTTGTCTGTCATAGTTGAAGTGTACCTATGATGAAAATTACAGGCCTCATCTTTTTAAGTGGGAGAACTTGCACAATTGGTGGCTGACTAAATACTTTTTTGCCCCACTATTTATTTTTTGGGGGAAATGTGGTGTCCAAATTGGGGTTTATAACAAGGGACTGTTGTGACTTGACTTTCATTGATCTGATGGCTGTTATTTAATCCACTAACTATGTTTAATTGTTACTCAATTTAAAATAATCGTAACAATTAGCTAATTAGCATTTGTGGCACCATGGAAGAGGTTGTTCAATGAGTTACAATCTCCCAAATTAAAGTCAAGAAGATATGTTATTGGTAACAGTCACTTGTTAATCGTTACTTTCTATCAGTTTCATTCTGAACAGCTGCAACCTTGGATCTGCAAGACCCCCGGCCCTGCTGATTATTCAGTACCACACAAAATGGTTTAACATCTTGAAGCTAGGGGTCACTATTTTTATGTTTGGAAAAATAACTTTCCCAGAGTGAACAGCCTATTTCTCAGGACCAGATGTTAGAATATGCATGTAATTGACAGATTAAGATAAACACTCAAGTTTCCAAAACTGTAAAAATATTGTCTATGAGTATAACAGAACTGATATTGCAGGCGAAAGCCTGAGAAAAATCCAATCAGGAAGTGGCTCTTATTTTGAAAGCTCTGTGTTCCTATTGACCATTGAAAGGGATATCAACCAGATTCCTTTTTGTATGGCTTCCCTAAGGTGTCTACAGCCGTTAGATATAGTTTCAGGCCTTTATTTTGAAGAATGAGCGTGAACGACCACATTACGTAAGTGGCCGCGCCCCAGCCGCGCCCTCAGAGCATGCGCAGACCAGCTGGCCGGTGTGTTTACGGACCTATTCAATCAATCCCTATACCAGTCTGCTGTTCCCACATGCTTCAAGAGGGCCACCATTGTTCCTGTTCCCAAGAAAGCTAAGGTAACTGAGCTAAACGACTACCGCCCCGTTGCACTCACATCCGTCATCATGAAGTGCTTTGAGAGACTAGTCAAGGACAATATCACCTCCACCCTACCTGACACCCTTGACCCACTCCAATTTGCTTACCGCCCAAATAGGTCCACAGACGATGCAATCTCAACCACACTGCACACTGCCCTAACCCATCTGGACAAGAGGAATACCTATGTGAGAATGCTGTTCATCGACTACAGCTCGGCATTCAACACCATAGTACCCTCCAAGCTCGTCATCAAGCTCGAGACCCTGGGTCTCGACCCCGCCCTGTGCAACTGGGTACTGGACTTCCTGACGGGCCGCCCCCAGGTGGTGAGGGTAGGCAACAACATCTCCTCCCCGCTGATCCTCAACACTGGGGCCCCACAAGGGTGCGTTCTGAGCCCTCTCCTGTACTCCCTGTTCACCCACGACTGCGTGGCCATGCACGCCTCCAACTCAATCATCAAGTTTGCGGACGACACAACAGTGGTAGGCTTGATTACCAACAACGACGAGACGGCCTACAGGGAGGAGGTGAGGGCCCTCGGAGTGTGGTGTCAGGAAAATAACCTCACACTCAACGTCAACAAAACTAAGGAGATGATTGTGGACTTCAGGAAACAGCAGAGGGAACACCCCCCATCCACATCGATGGAACAGTAGTGGAGAGGGTAGCAAGTTTTAAGTTCCTCGGCATACACATCACAGACAAACTGAATTGGTCCACTCACACAGACAGCATCGTGAGGAAGGCGCAGCAGCGCCTCTTCAACCTCAGGAGGCTGAAGAAATTCGGCTTGTCACCAAAAGCACTCACAAACTTCTACAGATGCACAATCGAGAGCATCCTGGCGGGCTGTATCACCGCCTGGTATGGCAACTGCACCGCCCTCAACCGTAAGGCTCTCCAGAGGGTAGTGAGGTCTGCACAACGCATCACCGGGGGCAAACTACCTGCCCTCCAGGACACCTACACCACCCGATGCTACTGGAAGGCCATAAAGATCATCAAGGACATCAACCACCCGAGCCACTGCCTGTTCACCCCGCTGCCATCCAGAAGGCGAGGTCAGTACAGGTGCATCAAATCTGGGACCGAGAGACTGAAAAACAGCTTCTATCTCAAGGCCATCAGACTGTTAAACAGCCACCACTAACATTGAGTGGCTACTGCCAACACACTGTCAATGACACTGACTCTACTCCAGCCACTTTAATCATGGGAATTGATGGGAAATTATGTAAATATATCACTAGCCACTTTAAACAATGCTACCTTATATAATGTTACTTACCCTACATTGTTCATCTCATATGCATACGTTGATACTGTACTCTATATCATCGACTGCATCCTTATGTAATACATGTATCACTAGCCACTTTAACTATGCCACTTGGTTTACATACTTATCTCATATGTATATACTGTACTCGATATCATCTACTGTATCTTGCCTATGCTGCTCTGTACCATCACTCATTCATATATCCTTATGTACATATTCTTTATCCCCTTACACTGTGTATGACAGTAGTTTTTTTTGGAATTGTTAGTTAGATTACTTGCTCGTTATTACTGCATTGTCGGAACTAGAAGCACAAGCATTTCGCTACACTCGCATTAACATCTGCTAACCATGTGTATGTGACAAATAAAATTTGATTTGATTTGGTCAGGTGCGGGCTCTCAGAGTGATTTTTGCGCAAAAGAGAGAGGTGGCCATTGTTCCTCCCGGTCCTAGTGAAAGAGAACTGTCCCGGTTGATATACACTGCTCAAAAAAATAAAGGGAACACTAAAATAACACATCCTAGATCTGAATGAATGAAATATTTTCATTAAATACTTTTTTCTTTACATAGTTGAATGTGCTGACAACAAAATCACACAAAAATGATCAATGGATATCAAATTTATCAACCCATGGAGGTCTGGATTTGGAGTCACACTCAAAATTAAAGTGGAAAACCACACTACAGGCTGATCCAACTTTGATGTAATGTCCTTTTAAAACAAGTCAAAATGAGGCTCTGTAATGTTTGTCGCCTGTATGACCTCCCTACAACGCCTGGGCATGCTCCTGATGAGGTGGCGGATGGTCTCCTGAGGGATCTCCTCCCAGACCTGGACTAAAGCATCTGCCAACTCCTGGACAGTCTGTGGTGCAACGTGGCGTTGGTGGATGGCGCGAGACATGATGTCCCAGATGTGCTCAATTGGATTCAGGTCTGGGGAACGGGCGGGCCAGTCCATAGCATCAATGCCTCCCTCTTGCAGGAACTGCTGACACACTCCAGCCACATGAGGTCTAGCATTAGGAGGAACCCAGGGCCAACCGCACCAGCATATGATCTCACAAGGGGTCTACCTAATGGCAGTCAGGCTACCTCTGGCGAGCACATGGAGGGCTGTGCAGCCCCCCCAAAGAAATGCCACCCCACACCATGACTGACCCACCTCCAAACCGGTCATATTGCAGGCAGCAGAACGTTCTCCACGGCGTCTCCAGACTCACGTCTGTCACATGTGCTGAAGTGTGAACCTGCTTTCATCTGTGAAGAGCACAGGGCGCCAGTGGCGAATTTGCCAATCTTGGTGTCCTCTGGCAAATGCCAAACGTCCTGCACGGTTTTGGGCTGTAAGCACAACGCCCACCTGTGGACGTCGGGCCCTCATGCCACCCTCATGGAGTCTGTTTCTGACCGTTTGAGCAGACACATGCACATTTGTGGCCTGCTGGAGGTAATTTTGCAGGGCTCTGGCAGTGCTCCTCCTTGCACAAAGGCGGAGGTAGCGGTCCTGCTGCTGGGTTGTTGCCCTCCTACGGCCTCCTCCACCTCTCCTGATGTACTGGCCTGTCTCCTGGTAACTCCTCCATGCTCTGGACACTACGCTGACAGACATGGCAAACTTCCTTGCCACAGTTCGCATTGATGTGCCATCCTGGATGAGCTGCATTACCTGAGCCACTTGTGGGTTGTAGACTCCGTCTCATGCTACCACTAGAGTGAAAGC
The DNA here is from genome assembly GCF_018296145.1 of Oncorhynchus tshawytscha. Classification (NCBI taxonomy): domain Eukaryota; kingdom Metazoa; phylum Chordata; class Actinopteri; order Salmoniformes; family Salmonidae; genus Oncorhynchus; species Oncorhynchus tshawytscha. The sequence continues at coordinate 85,385,944 of NC_056437.1, forward strand.
ACCGCCTGCATTCAAAAGTGACCTAAACATCAGCCAGGAAGCATAGGAACTGAGAAGTGGTCTGTGGTCACCACCTGCAGAACCACTCCTTTATTGGGGGTGTCTTGTAATATGATCACATGTTTTGGTTCTAGTCAAAATTCTAGCAGCTGTGTTTAGCACTAACTGAAGTTTTATTTAGTGCTTTATCCGGGTAGCTGGAAAGTAGAGCATTGCAGTAGTCTAACCTAGAAGTGACAAAAGCATGGATGGATACAAAATGGATACATTTTTCTGCATTTTTGGACAAAGTTTCTGATTTTTGCAATGTTACGTAGATGGAAAAAATGCTGTCCTTGAAACAGTCTTGATATGTTTGTCAAAAGAGAGATCAGGGCCAAGAGTGATGATGAGGTCCTGAAGTTTTATTTGAGACTACTGTACAACCATCAAGATTAATTGTCAGATTCAACAGAATATATCTTTGTTTCTTGGGACCGAGAACTAGCATCTCTGTTTTGTCCGAGTTTAAAAGTAGAACATTTGCCGACATCCACTTAGCTTCGGCTGGTGGAGGTCTTGACGAACCACGTCCAGATAAGGCGTCCGGGGAGAAAAAGTTGAATGAAAAAGTTGAGCGAGGGGGGGGATTTCAAATATAAAACAGTAATTAAAAAGTAAATGTAAAGTTGGAAGGTAGCAAAGTAAGTTTAGCAACAAACCTCGCAGTCTACAGGTTCCTAGTTGGCTGACAATATGACGGCTTGTTACAACATAACATTAGAGGGGAGAGGGAAAGACACTTATCGTACATTTGGAAACTACGCTCACAGTAACCTTTCACTTTGCACACAAACCACCGCCCATGTCTATATGCCGTCGTTTGTCATCCTTCTCTGGTGAAACCAAACCTTCTTGAAAAGGGTTTTTGTTAGCCTTTCCTGTTGGCAACTTGTACACGCTCTGATTGTCCACCAGAGGTCACAATGTCCTTCTTAGTTGTCCGGTCTCCAATGGGCTGTTTCTTAAGAGCAGCTACTTAGCTATACTAGTGATTATCTGAGAGGATTTTCTCGTTTCTTCCTCGGGTAGATCGTCAAAGTTCCTAACTCACTTTACATGCGCAGCTTCAGATTGGCGGTGTCCTGGTCTGGTAAGTTAATTTTCCTCAACTCGTGTTGAGTTTCTAACCATTTCAACATGTGGACCACGCAAGGTGAGTTTATTTCTTCACCTTGTGTTGGTTCAATATTTCAACCATTTCCCACATGTAGCTAATGCTCCATGCTTTTTTGGTCTGATATGTTAATTCTTAACTTGTCCTTTATATACTCTGGTAAAAAGGGGTGTTCCATTATCCTGACATGATCTATGAGCTCCTTCGGGGTGTGGCTAATCACATTCATATCTTAACAAAAATAGTTTAATCATTATTCATATTATGTTCACATCACTATGTCAGTAAACTTGACAAAGTTGCAATATTTTCATTATAACATTTTTAATGACATAAAATATACATTCGTTTTCCACATCTACACTTTGACCATTTCTCACATTTGTTCCACTGTTCACTTTTTTGACGTTAGCGGTTTTGGCTGGCAAAATACTTTTGAACACAGACATTCCGGTCCCAATACTAGAGACCCAGAGGGAGTACTCTCCTGCTTGATTTACGACCGGGTGTGATGTGTCAAAAGTCTCCCCCCTCAGCCATTGCCAAGCTCATCTGACCCATTGTGATCCTCATGTGTAGTCATGACAGAACTGACGATTGTGGAGCGAGACTAGATTAGACCTTGTGTTAGGCCTCTGTCAGTAAACAGCATTTATAGTAGACATTTGATGTAATATAGCCTTCTATACGAGACCATAAATCTAATGTAGATCTAAATCTAATAAGTCTGTCTTAGCTCTCATATCTGTCAGTGTAGACCAATCAAGTTGTCAGGGGCAGCAAGAACTGTCACAACAATGTTGTATTTCGAGAACAGAAAATAGGCCGAATGCTGACCAAAGCTGCCAGGAATATGTTAAAAATAAAACATTTAGGCACATTGATTGTTTCCAGGCAACATCATTTGTGAGAGGAGAGGAATCAGAAGAGACAACTGGAGGTTATGGAGAAATGGAGCTTAAGACAGGCTTAGTTTTTGGTCCCTTTATGAGCAAGGACTGCTAATTACCTGGTCCTCAAATGTGTTTTGAAATCCACTTGATATGGGAAATGGAGGCGAAAGCGTGTTACCTGGTAAAGTCAAACTGAAGGACGTCTACTTCAAAAACATGATCTAAATCTTTTTGTTTGCTTTTTCTCTTATGCTCTCCTTTGAATTATAACACCCAAATTATAGAGCATTTTAGAGTATCTCTCTGGGTTGTTGCAGTTTTAAGTTTAAAGGAGATTTGGGTCCACATTGAGATTCTTTTTTTGCTTCAGATAACGAAAAAAAGTAAGGGTCGAAAGGGGTGTGTTGGGGATCCCCACTGTCTGTCTGAAAGCACTCTTCTTACCTTACTGATTCCTTGGAGCTTATTATGGAAGTCAAGCGTCTCTTCACATTTACAGAAAGTTACATCTATGTTTACAGCTCATGTCCTCTGCTAGGTGTAATGATTGCTTTCACAGATATGAACACGGGCCTCCAGACGATAGGAGTGGGGGTTGTAGAGACTTTGAGGGAAGTGCACAGGTCAATGAGAGAATACAGTCAATCGTCTGGTGATTTTTCCTGATGGTATGAGCCTTATGGTCTTACATTTTAATTGGGCTCATCCCATTTATGTAATCTGACATTTTTTGTGTGTTGGCTGCGTGAGGGAATACGTGTGTGAGGTTTTCTGTTTATCTGGATATTTTTTTGTGTTTTGGGCAGTTTCTCTTTGTTCACATTTTGCACCATGTTTCTCTCTTGGCCAGTCTCTAACAATGGAGTACCAGATACCAAGAAGGTCACTGTGAGGGAAAAGGGTCACCAGAGTTGTTTCCATAACCACCAATAGCAAGTAGCACCATCCATCTAAAATGTGGTTACTGCCGTGTTATGGCAATCAGCAGCCTTTCATGCTCCTCTGTTGGAAACTAATGGAACAATGGAGAAAAAATGAAAACATTTCAACGAGGCGAAGAGAGACTCCCTCTCACTTAATTTGCATTTTAATTATAAATCGCATAATTGCAACGAGGAAGGTATCACACCAAGTCTCTCTCCCTCCCTCTTCCTACCAGCTTCGCTTCATAGGTTTGAAGAACTCTAACTCCAAGTATTTCTTTCGGGTAGATAAATAAATTGGAGTGGGAAAACTGCGGCAAGGCAAAGGTTAAAGCAGCATTACTATTATCTCTGAAGTGTGTTGGTTTATACACAATCCCTTCTGGCAACTTGATGTGCAGGAGATGGATATATAGCTACGGTCTACTGTTATGTCTGTTCAGAGTCCTTCTATGGCCGCTGTCATCTTTAATCAGGAGAAGGTTGGCGTGTTAAGGGCTCCTAAAGCTCAACACTATTTGTCTTTGTCAGGAAAGCCTGTCATTTTGGAAGAAGTTATACTTACATGTGGTGTTTGACTGTGCCTATGTGACTGTATGTGAGCTTACAACTGTGTTTATTTGTCTGCACTTACAATTGCACACAGTTAGGTGTTCTGTTGTGAGTGTAGCTCTAGTTGATCCTACTGGAACTGTGAGCAAGGCTTCAGACCTGTGACTTAATGAGAGGGGACTAGGTCACATGGCAGCTGGCCAGCTTTGAGCGGAAGCAGGGAGGGGAGAGGGTTGGGATATAAGATATGATAGTCATAGAAGGGGAGAGAGTGAGATCTAGGTTTAATGCCATGTCAACCTTCTGGGGGCTATAGAAAGCCAGAGAAAGGGGGTTGAGTTGGAGGTATTCTGAGGGGAGAGAAAGGTGGAGATCTCTGGGTAGGGAGTCCGTGATATGGAGCCAGATAATGATATAGTATCAGTAGGGCTGTCTCCATGGTTCTCATAGTGCTTTTGTCTGAGTGGCTCTTAATCCATCGCTCCTGCCTGCAGCTCTGCAGCCCCGGCTCTGCTCTGACACACTCCTTGCCTCTGGTCTTTGTGTGTCTGTGGGATCAGGGCTGCTCTGTGCTGAGCTGGCTGGACAGACACAGCTGACCTTACATGCACCACAACCACCACGTGTTTTTGTCAGAGCTGTACATGTCTGTCATACAGGTGCTGTATCTTACTCTTCCGACTGTCAATCCTACCCGTAACTGCACTCCATATATGTTGTCATCTCTTGCCCTTAAGGCCAGTATCTCTTCCTGTCTTTATTTACTGGAGCCATAATACTACATTATCTACTTTCCAATCTCTGTATCTTACCCTGTTACTCTTACCCTTTGATTCCTGTATCTTAGCCTGTTACTCTTACCTTTTGATTCCTGTATCTGGAAATCAAGTTATCCCTTTACTCCTCCCTGTATGTCACCTGTTCCTTTGACCGCCACTGATCTTGGAGCAGTTTTTTATCCCTGACTCAGTGAGACCCCTAGATCATATCAGAGCTAAGATCACACGTCAACTGCTCTCCACACAGCAGCCGGCTAGCCTGCAGGGATAATTATATTTACTCTAATAGCAGAGTGTTTCAGTGATCAGTTATGACTGGTCTGTCTGTCTAATTGGTGGGGAACCTTCAGTCAGTACCATGTGTGTTTTTCAAATGAGGGTCAGAGCCTTCAGCTGATCAATCTAGTCTGGTCTGGACACACTGCTTTAATACGCTCCCTTTCATCGCTCTACCACCCTAGCCGCTTTTAATTCAACCTGACCTTCTAATTAGCAGACTTCATTAACCCTCTGTCAGATGTCTCGCCAGAGCTGGAGGAAAGGAAGGTGTGGGGGAGGGATGGGGTGATGTTAAAATAAGGTAACGAGAATCTCCGTATTTTGATATGTGGATAAACTTCACCTCCCACTTCCTCTGGCTGCACATCCTCCACCTGGCCAGGTGGTGGTGGTGTCTGGCTGCTCGGTGCTAGCTAGCGTGTGTCTTCTCCTCTCAGCAGGAAGCGGGCCCGGAGGGAGAGGCTGCTGGGTGGTGCCGTGTATTTGATGTTTCTCTTTCATGTTGCAAGTGAAAGGGAATTTAAATGGAGAGCTGTTATGCGTCTGCTTTTTTTTCCATAATGAAAGTTTTTTTCTTCTGAGTAGAGCAGCCAGCTGTAATGAATTCCAGAAGGGGTTCCATCTTCTCTTGTCGTCCAGCAGGACCTCCTATTTCACAGCAGGCCCAACGTCTAAGTCCCTGCCATATGTTGACATGTTGTTCAGGCTATATTTGAACTATTCTATATGGATGTATTTATACACTCACTAGTCCAGGGGTGGGCAATAACTTCGGCTTGAGGGCCAATTTGAAAATTCAGCGTTGTTTTCCGGACTAATTTGTTTGTCTTAAGCAGTTTGTGGACCAGAGAAAGGACAGTTATTTGAAAATGTAGAGGTCCATTATCACTTCTCCATACATTGTCTAGTTTTAGAATTTCAAGAGTGGCCTGGATTGTTTTTTTTTTAACCTTGACACCCATTTATTTTTTTACTCAAACCACCCCGGGGACTGATTGAATGGGCCTGTGGGCTGTATGTTGCCCACTCCTGGTAGTCACTACACAAATTGACAAAACTTGCACTAGTGTAGTGTAGGATTATGTCTATCTACAAATGTTCAATATATACCCAGGGCTTTGTTCATGTGGTTCCTTTTTATTTATGTTTCTCAAACTAGAGGATGTAATAATGTGTTTATTAAGAAGTGGACTGTTGAATCTGCAAGCTCCCTCCAAGCTACTTCCAGCTGTATATTAACTCTAGGAGAGAGAGAATGGAGGGTTGTTCTGAATGCTGATAGATTGGAATCATGGCTGGTCTGCCACATATGAGTACACTAAACCCCCACTGGAACGTTCTAGTGAGAAGGAGAACCACGAGGTAGATTGGATGCCTCGACTGTCAGTTAGGCAACCTGAACTCACCTGGGATGACTGAGAAACATTCATATTACCCCAGGCTCTCCTCAGTTCCAAGATGGCGTAGCAGTCAGACGTAGTTGTCCTCGTCTTGTCATGTCCCGTGTATTTTAATTTTATATATTTTTTCTTCGCATTTATATTTAAAAAATATTTTTCTGAACCTCAACTTAGACACACTCTCCTGCAATCCGCCTTACCCAATGTGGTATGGATCTGCTATTTTCTTTCTTTTGAACCGGAACCCTCAACAGAAGCTAGCCAGCTAACTAAGTCGTAGTCATTGGCTAACCTTTAGCCCGGACAACTCTTGCCAGTCTGCACAGCGCGACTCAAACCTGAGCAAATCATACTTATTTTTCTCCATATCTCTGGTTTCCTACTGCAAGCTCTGAACCTTTTCACCTGGATCATCGCAGCTAGCTAGCTGCTAACCGAGTGGCCACTCCTGGCTAACGTTTCTGTCCCGAAGCAAGAACCAATTAGCCAGGAGCTAGTCTTTGCTAGGCCCATCTCCCAGCTAGCTGAAGAGGTCCATCAGCTACTCCTTGGGCTACAATACCTATTTTGCCAATTGGCCTGGACGCCTTTTACTGCTGACAAGGAGCCCCGCCGATCCATCACGACTGGACTACAGACGTAATCTGCCCGAGGGTTTTTTTTCAACTGGCTCCTCCGTCGCGACGTCCCCCGAATGCCCATCTGCTAGCCGCAGCACGCAAGCTGTCTAGAGCATATTGGACTGTTACCTGAATAGGTCCATCGACCAAGTTCTTGGGCCACTATGCCTATTTTGCCAATTGGCCTGGACCCTTTTACCACACGGAGCCCTGCTGATCCATCACGACTGGACTGCCGACGTAACAGCACGGGGGGGCTACAACAGATTTCTTCCTTCACAACATCCCCGTTCTGCTAGCTTGCTAGCCCCGGCCCACAGCTGTCTGAATCGCTGTGTCTCCAGCCCGCCTAGCTACCCACTGGACCTCTATGATCACTCGGCTACGCATGCCTCTCCCTAATGTCAATATGCCTTGTCCATTGCTGTTTTGGTGAGTGAGTATTGCCTTATTTCACTGTAGACCCTCTAGCCCTGCTCAACACGCTTGAGCTAATAATTTAGTTCCACCTCCCACACATGCGGTGACCTCACTTGGTTTAAATTGTTTCTAGAGAAAATATCTCATCGTCACTCAATGCATAGGTTTACCTCCACTGTATTCACATCCTACCATACCTTTGTCTGTACATTATGCCTGAATCTATTCTTCCGCGCCCAGAAACCTGCTCCTTTTACTCTCTGTTCCGAACGTACTAGACGACCAGTTCTTATAGCCTTTAGCCGTACCCTTATCCTACTCCTCCTCTGGTGATGTAGAGGTTAATCCAGGCCCTGCAGTGCCTTCCTCCACTCCCATTTCCCAGGAGCTCTCATTTGTTGACTTCTGTAACCATAAAAGCCTTGGTTTCATGCATTAGAAGCCTCCTTCCTACGTTTGTTTTATTCAATGCTTTAGCACACTCTGCCAACCCCGATGTCCTAGCTGTGTCTGAATCCTGGCTTAGCAAGACACCCAAAACCCCTGAAATTTCCATCCCTAACTATACCATTTTCCAACAAGATAGAACTGCGAAATGGGGCGGAGTTGCAATCTACAGCAGAGAGCCTGCAGAGTTCTGTCTTAATATCCACGTCTTTGCCCAAACAATTTGAGCTTCTACTTTTAAAAATCCACCTTTCCAGAAACAAGTCTCTCACTGTTGCTGCTTGCTACAGACTACCTTCTGCCCCCAGCTGTGCCCTGGACACCATATGTGAATTGAATGCCCCCCATCTATGTTCAGAGCTCGTGTTGTTAGGTGACCTAAACTGGGACATGCTCAACACCCCAGCCATCCTACAATCTAAACTTGATGCCCTCAATCTCACACAAATTAGCAATGAACCTACCAGACACAACCCCAAATCTGTAAACACGGGCACCCTCATAGATCTCATCCTAACCAACCTGCCCTTCAAATACACCTCTGCTGTCTTCAACCAGGATCTCAGCGATCACTGCCTCATTGCGTGCGTCCATAATGGGTCAGCGGTCAAACGACCACCCCTCATCACTGTCAAGCGCTCCCTAAAACACTTCAGCGAGCAGGCCTTTCCAATCGACATGGCCCGGGTATCCTGGAAGGATATTGACCTCATTCCGTCAGTAGAGGATGCCTGGTTATCCTTTAAAAGTGCTTTCCTCACCATCTTAAATAAGCTTGCCCTGTTCAAAAAATGTAGAACCAGGAACAGATATAGCCCATGGTTCAAAAAAGTTGTGGGGCACTGTAAAGTCCTTGGAGAATAAGAACACCTCCTCCCAGCTGCCTATTGCACTGAGGCTAGGAAACACTGTCACCACTGATAAATCCACAATAATTGAGAATTTCAATAAGCATTTTCTACGGCTGGCATGCTTTCCACCTGGCTACCCCTACCCCTGTCAACAGCTCTGCACCTGCCACAGCAACTTGCCCAAGCCTCCCCCATTTCTCCTTCTCCCAAATCCAGTCAGCTGATGTTCTGAAAGAGCTGCAAAATCTGGACCCCTACAAATCAGCCGGGCTAGACAATCTGGACCCTCTCTTTCTAAAATTATCTGCCACAATTTTTGCAACCCCTATTACTAGCCTGTTCAACCTTGCTGTCGTATCGTCTGAAATCCCCAAAGATTGGAAAGATGCCGCGGATATCCCCCTCTTCAAAGGGGGAGACAATCTAGTCCCAAACTGTTAGACATATCTATCCTACCCTGCCTTTCTAAAGTCTTTGAAAGCCAAGTTAACAAACAGATCACCGATCATTTAGAATCCCATCGTACCTTCTCCGCTATGCAATGTGGTTACCGAGCTGAGGTGCAACCATGACCAGCCACGCTCAAGGTCCTAAACGATATCATAACCGCCATCGATAAGAGACAATACTGTGCAGCTGTGTTCATCGACCTATCCAAGGCTTTCGACTCTGTCAATCACCGTATTCTTATCGGCAGACGCCACAGCCTTGGTTTCTCAAATGACTGCTTTGCCTGGTTCACCAACTACTTCTCAGACTGAGTTCAGTGTGTCAAATCGGAGGGCTTGTTGTCCGGACCTCTGGCAGTCTCTTTGGGGGTACCACAGGGACTCTTTTCTCTGTATACATCAATGATGTTGCTCTTGCTGCTGGTGATTCTCTGATCCACCTCAACGCAGACGACACCATTCTGTATACTTGTGGCCCCTCTGGACACCATGTTAACTAACCTCCAGACAAGCTTCAATGCCATACCACTCTCCTTCCATGGTCTCCAACTGCTCTTAAATGCAAGTAAAACTAAATACTCTTCAACTGATCGCTGCCCACCCGTCCAGCATCACTACTCTGGACGGTTCTGACTTGAGAATATGGATTCTGGATTTTTTTTCTCATTTTGTCTGTCATAGTTGAAGTGTACCTATGATGAAAACTACAGGCCTCATCTTTTTAAGTGGGAGAACATGCACAATTGGTGGCTTATGAATATGTGGACAACAACAAATACCCAGGTGTCTGGTTAGACTGTAAACTCTCCTTCCAGACTCCCATTAAGCATCTCCAATCCTAAATCAAATCAAGAATCGGCTTCCTATTTCGCAACAAAACATCCTTCACTCATGCTGCCAAACTTACCCTCGTAAAACTGACTATCCTACGGATCCTTGACTTCTGCGATGTCATTTGCAAAATAGCCTCCAACACTCTACTCAGCAAATTGGATGTAGTAGTGTCACCGGTTTCACCACCAAAGCCCCATGTACCACCCACCACTGCGACCTGTATGCTCTCGTTGGCTGGCCCTCGCTTCATATTCGTCGCCAGACCCACTGGCTCCAGGTCATCTACAAGTCTTTGCTAGGTACAGCCCCACCTTATCTCGGCTCACTGGTCACCATCGCAGCACCCACCTGTAGCACGTGCTCTAGCAGGTATATTTCACTGGTCACCCCCAAAGCCAATTCCTGCTTTGGTTGCCTTTCCTTCCAGTTCTCTGCTGCCAATGACTGGAACGAACTGCAAAAATCTTTGTAGCTGGAGGCTCATATCTCCCTCACTAACTTTAAGCACCAGCTGTCAGAGCAGCTCAAAAATCACTGCACCTGTAAATAGCCCATCCAACTTCCTCATCCCCATACTGTTATTTATTTTGCTCCTTTGCACCCCAGTATCTCTACTTGCACACTCATCTGCACATCTATCACTCCAGTGTTGAATTGCTATATTATCATTATTTCACTACTATGGTCTATTTATTGCCTTACCTCCCCTATCCTACCTCATTTGCACACACGGTATATACATTTTTCTATTATATTATTAACTGTTTGTTTATTCCATGTCTAACTCTGTTTGTGTTGCATTGCTTTTCTTTATCTTGGCCAGGTCACAGTTGTAAATGTGAACTTGTTCTCAACTAGCCTGCCTGGTTAAATAATTATATATACAGTGGGGCAAAAAAGTATTTAGTCAGCCACCAATTGTGCAAGTTCTCCCACTTAAAAAGATGAGAGAGGCCTGTAGTTTTCATCATAGGTACACTTCAACTATGACCGACAAAATGAGAAAAAAAATACAGAAAATCACATTGTAGGATTTTTAATTAATTTATTTGCAAATTATGGTGGAAAACTTTTGTTATTGACCAAATACTTATTTATCTCAATACTTTGTTATATACACTTTGTTGGCAATGACAGAGGTCAAACGTTTTCTGTAAGTCTTCACAAGGTTTTCACACACTGTTGCTGTTATTTTGGCCCATTCCTCCATGCAGATCTCCTCTAGAGCTGTGATGTTTTGGGGCTGTTGCTGGGCAACACGGACTTTCAACTCCCTCCAAAGATTTTCTATGGGGTTGAGATCTGGAGACTGGCTAGGCCACTCCAGGACCTTGAAATGCTTCTTACGAAGCCACTCCTTCGTTGCCCGGGCGGTGTGTTTGGGATCATTGTCATGCTGAAAGACCCAGCCACGTTTCATCTTCAATGCCCTTGCTGATGGAAGGAGGTTTTCACTCAAAATCTCACGATACATGGCCCCATTCATTCTTTCCTTTACACGGATCAGTCGTCCTGGTCCCTTTGCAGAAAAACAGCCCCAAAGCATAATGTTTCCACCCCCATGCTTCACAGTAGGTATGGTGTTCTTTGGATGCAACTCAGCGTTCTTTGTCCTCCAAACACGACGAGTTGAGTTTTTACCAAAAAGTTATATTTTGGTTTCATCTGACCATATGACATTCTCCCAATCTTCTTCTGGATCATCCAAATGCTCTCTAGCAAACTTCAGACGGGCCTGGGCATGTACTGGCTTAAGCAGGGGGACACGTCTGGCACTGCAGGATTTGAGTCCCTGGCGCCGTAGTGTGTTACTGATGGTAGGCTTTGTTACTTTGGTCCCAGCTCTCTGCAGGTCATTAACTAGGTCCCCCCGTGTGGTTCTGGGATTTTTGCTCACCGTTCTTGTGATCATTTTGACCCCATGGGGTGAGATCTTGCGTGGAGCCCCAGATCGAGGGAGATTATCAGTGGTCTTGTATGTCTTCCATTTCCTAATAATTGCTCCCACAGTTGATTTCTTCAAACCAAGCTGCTTACCTATTGCAGATTCAGTCTTCCCAGCCTGGTGTAGGTCTACAATTTTGTTTCTGGTGTCATTTGACAGCTCTTTGGTCTTGGCCATAGTGGGGTTTGGAGTGTGACTGTTTGAGGTTGTGGACAGGTGTCTTTTATACTGATAACAAGTTCAAACAGGTGCCATTAATACAGGTAACGAGTGGAGGACAGAGAAGCCTTTTAAAGAAGAAGTTACAGGTCTGTGAGAGCCAGAAATCTTGCTTGTTTGTAGGTGACCAAATACTTATTTTCCAACATAATTTGCAAATAAATTCATAAAAAATCCTACAATGTGATTTTCTGGATTTTCTTTCCTCATTTTGTCTGTCATAGTTGAAGTGTACCTATGATAAATTACAGGCCTCTCTCATCTTTTTAAGTGGGAGAACTTGCACAATTGGTGGCTGACTAAATACTTTTTTGTTGGGAGGGAGGTGAAGGCTGTGTTGGGAGGGAGGTGAAGGCTGTGTTGGGAGGGAGGTGAAGGCTGTGTTGGGAGGGAGGTGAAGGCTGTGTTGGGAGGGAGGTGAAGGCTGTGTTGGGAGGGAGGTGAAGGCTGTGTTGGGAGGGAGGTGAAGGCTGTGTTGGGAGGGAGGTGAAGGCGGTGGTGGGAGGGAGGTGAAGGCGGTGGTGGGAGGGAGGGAGATCTGGACTCGCACAGTGAGAGAGGCCTGTCTATGTGATTAATATAAATGTGCTCCAGGTCCTCATCCTGTCGGTCCCCACAGCAGCAGACTAGGATGGGATAGGGAAATGAGATGTGGGCGGTAGGCAATCACGCATGTACACAACCCGAGAAACACTCACAACACAACACCGCTGCCATCCTTACATCATACATTGTCTAGTGATTGTTTTCAGGGGAGCACACAATCCACACACCCCTCTTAACGCTCTCTGACGTACTGCTGTGGTGATGTTTATTTCCCCTGCCGTGTGTGTTCTCACCTGTTAGTCCTCCTGTCCATTGGTGCTGACTGTCACCAGCTGAATCACCATGATGAATGAACCATCTCAAGATTTTGAAATGAGGGAGTACAAGGATTACCACACACTACCACACCCCCCACCCCCCACTATCTCTGAGTTGTTACTGTCATTTTTCTGCTTCTCTTCTCCTGATTGTCATGAAAAGACAAATCAATCCCCAGCTTTATTCTGGTTAAGTGTCATCTGGGTGTATTTAGAAAAGCTGTGAAGTTGTTAGCTATGATGCCAGTATTGTCATGTGTTCTTAGTGGTTCACTTGTGATCGCTGTTGGCAGCACACACGTTGGGAGACAGTAGCCTATACAGAGACATGAGAACACACAGCTTAAGGAAACAATGTACCTTTCCTTTTCTTCTTACAATGTACCTTTCCTTCCTCAGATCTATCCATCCCATCCCTCACAGGACTATTAAATCTCTCTTTCTCTCTCTCGCTCTCTCTTTTTTTCATTTTTTTTAAATCTCTTTCTCTTTTTTTCTTTCTGTCTTTCAGTTATAGGGGTAGGAGAAGGAAGACTGAGGTAAGAGAGGGAAGGGAACTAGGGGAAGAGGGGGTAAGGAAGGAGATGAAGGGAAATGGGGAGAGGAGGGGATGTGTTTCAATAAGACAGTATCTTTCAGCCGAAAGGACTAAAATGGAGGAAGGAAGGAAAGACAGTCGTCTTAGAGGTTCATTAGTGAGACAGAGAAAATAGCATTTTTTTTGGACAATTTCATTAGCATTGAATCAGGAGCACATTCATATTCGCTCCAAACAACATTTGTTCATCTCTGTCGGGCTGAAATACAGACACTAAAACATCCTGTATTAATGAAACCTATGTCTTCCATTTTAAAGGCAGAGGTTTGAACAGTTAATACGGGGGCACACATTTATTGCACCCATGCAACGCTCCCACTCCGCCACACAGCAGTTTGCATGTGTGCATGCATTTGTGCACTTAAGCTGCATATTTGTTACACCCATGAACACCCACAAGTTCACACCGACTATAATTCATTGTTAGGAAGTCTCAGGTAATTTAAATTGCAAATCAGTGCTGCCTTGTTCTTCATCTTTTGATTAATATTGTATTGTTTTACTGAGTGAAAATGCCACCAGTGTTTTTCATCAGATGCAAATAGAACAAAATAAGAAACCGAAAGATCAGATCCAACAAAGTTAAAACATTCATGAAGTCCTGTCTGTGTCCGTGGAGTTCTGTGTGTCGTCATACAGAGGAGGTGGACCCCCCCCCCCATTGCCCTTCCCTCTCTCTCATGCGCTCACAGATTCTGGGAAGTTCTCTAGGTCCTGAACTTCCCTTTCAATCAGCCACTAATTAAGAAGCAAAGTAAAGGGATTGTCTGGCTACGAGACAGGGGGACTTGCAGGTTGACTGAGAAAAAAGAGAGAACGAGAGGAGACTTGCCCTGAGACCCTGTGATAGCTTCAATTTGACATGTGCAGGATGAGTGAGAAAATAGAGAAAGGAGCCAGGGGGAGAGGGAGGAAAGGAGCCAGGGGGAGAGGGAGGAAAGGAGCCAGGGGGAGAGGGAGGAAAGGAGCCAGGGGGAGAGGGAGGAAAGGAGCCAGGGGGAGAGGGAGGAAAGGAGAACAAAATATGATAATTTGTTGATTTTATTTAACCAGGCAAGTCAATTAACACATTCTTGTTCTATTCCCAGGGGTCATCTGTGGTTCTGTAAAGGTGATATTGAAGAGAAGTCATTGGTTAAAGTCACAGTTCTCTCTCATAGATCTATGGTTCAACTGAAGTCAATGCTGTTTTTCTATTGTGGCTGTATTCACACATGTACCTTGAAAAACAGAGTGAATAACTTGTGCACACAGATTGATAGAAGTTTGCACATTTTGGAATAGGCTATGACATTTCCAAATTGATGTGCTCTTTGAAAGTTGTATGTGACCTTGTGTAGGCTACTTGAGTGAGTGGAGATTGGCAGGCAGGCGTGGGATGATGGTCTTAAGCCTTGCTCTTCACTCTCAGTCACAGATCGGCTGGCGCTCCACTCCGCTCAAAGCAAAAGAAAGGCAGAACCATGGCAGATAAACGAGGGCTTTTCTCACTGAAGCCGAGCGAGCAGCGTTCACAGCCTCTCTGCTTTGAATGCAGAGGCCCTTTGAAAACAAACATAAATTCAGAGCTGTTTTGTCCTACTTACTGAGCAATACCGCTCAATTACAATTAGCCTTTTAGCACACACGCACTGACTATAACACCTATGATAATGCGACTCTCTGGTTGTAGGGTGTTGCTGTGGGTTCCCTGGACATTCCCCAGACGTTATCCTTGGCTGGACCCTGGTGCTGTGTGTGGTGGTCTGGTTGAATACTTAGCCCATTCAGTGGTGTTCTGTTGGGCTCAGCCACCCCTCCAGTCTGTCCCCCTCCTGGCTGGTGCTCAGCTCAGGCCCCCCCTGCCTCAACGCTGGCGATGTCAAGAGTCCCGAGTCCCCCTCCCCCCGCGGACATGTCCAGCGGCCCTGTGGCTGAGAGCTGGTGTTACACTCAGGTAAGCGTGGGGATTGGTGTGTGTGTGTACATGTATCTGTTTTTCTATGTACAGTACTTACACCTGTCTGTCAGTCAGTCAGTCAGGACTGCCAGTGCTGGTGTTTTTGATAACAGCCTGTTTAAAGAAGAGGGATGTTTTTCTATTGATGTGTTTTTCATCTCGCTGTCCTTGAAAAATCATTTTTTGTTGCAGCTTTTTAATATCCTCTCTTCTCCCCCTGTTTGTTGTCAATGTTTATTGAGATGAAAGGCAGGTTTGATGTGTGGTTTTGAAGTCCAGCCTGACCAACCAGCCACTTAGCTACCTGTATGGAATAGATAAATAAATTAGTCATCATGTCTGATTCCTGCTGTGTGTGTGTGTCCCTACCTCTGTTAGATCAAAGTGGTGAAGTTCTCTTACATGTGGACCATCAACAACTTCAGCTTCTGCCGTGAGGAGATGGGCGAGGTCATCAAGAGCTCCACCTTCTCTTCGGGAGCCAATGACAAGCTTAAATGGTGAGTGGAGGCGGGGCCAAGAAGTGGGTGCTATGGATAAACCATAAGGGACTACAGGACCAATAACTTGTCCATGATTGATCTGATTAAGACTCCTAAGTCTGTTGGACAGGCTTTGGTCTCTATTCTGTTGAACAGTTACTGAGCATAGTTGACTGACCTAGTCTCTGTTTGACTGAGTCTGATGATCACTGATGCCGATCCCTCCCTCTGTGTGTCCAGGTGTTTGCGTGTAAATCCTAAAGGCCTGGACGAGGAGAGTAAAGACTACCTGTCCCTCTACCTGCTCCTGGTCAGCTGTCCCAAGAGCGAGGTGCGTGCCAAGTTCAAGTTCTCCATCCTCAATGCCAAGGGAGAGGAGACAAAGGCTATGGGTAAGTCACACTTGATTTGAGTTGATTTGGATCCCCATTAGCTAATGCCATGACGACAGCTAGTCTTCCTGTGGTCCGACACATGACGAAAATGGCATTTCAAACAAAAATACTTTCAAATGTTCATGCATTTAAATAACATGAACAAGTAGACATTACGGACATTTAAAATACCTGAAAGGTAACAGTCAATTCAGGTGTCAGTATCTGTCCAGTCATATGGCCAATCTTAGTAGATGTACTTTTTAATGTTTTCTTGAATGTGAATCATTTTTTTGCTTGGGAAATATCTATCCCCAACAACCCACCATCTCTATAGGGTCAGTGGTGCTCTGCCATTGTAATCCCATAGTGTACCTGGCTTGATATTATGTAGGTCTGTGAGGTAATGTGATAACAGAACTACTTATAACAAGCCACTCTTGAACCTCTCAGCTCAAACCTGTAGCTTGGCAGTAGAACATGGAAGACATGTTGACTAATAGGAACAAGGTTAGGAGGTTTGAGATATGTATTACCTGTGTCTCTGAGGTTCACTAAGTGTGTGTGTGCATAGGAGGGGGTGAGGGAGCCAAAGTGTCTAATTCAGTGTGCGGGCCGAGGTTTTGATAGCCATAAGGGTGTGTATAATCACTGCCGGTAGGATTCGTTCCCCCCCATATTTAATTCAAAGTAGCATGGAGCAATTTTTGTCTTCTGCCTGTTCTCTGGCTGATGAATTGGAAAGGATATGTGTTTCTTCCAATGCCTGCTCTTTTTAATTAGGTTATGTTATGGGGAGGAAAAGCAAAGTTGTGTGGAATTGAATTAGTTGGCCAGATGTGACCGCTTCCTGGTTACCAGGCTCTACCTGATTGGTTGTCTCTCCTCCGGCACCCCGTCGAGCACAGGAAGTATGGGAGGAGGTGAGGAGAGGGGCAGAGGAGGAATGTTTGTATCAGAGGTGTATGCAGAAAGACTGTACAACCCCCCGCAGTGCAGGTCATGTAGAAAGGAAAATGGTTTTCCTGCTGAGAAACGTCTACCGCGTGAACTCAACCCCTCCCTCCCTCACACACTTTCCCTCTCTCCGTTCTACACTCTACATCTTCACTGTGGCAGTGCTTTTTCACTCAACAACAACACATTCACAAACACTACTGTTATGAAACGGGCCTTGGGCCGCATACTGTAATTGTGCATCAAGCTCACTTGAGGCTCTTAAGGTACAGTTAATGCATAGTTGGCTGTGCCCATTTCGCTGCACCACTCTAAGGGGGACAGCAGTAGCCTGCAGAGTGGGTGGTAAACACCACCTAGAGCCGTTTCATTCCTTCACTCGGTCAGCTCACCTGAACCTGCTTCTCCACATGACCACTGAAAGAGATTAAAGATGGAGAATGTTGAGAGCAGTGGAGAAATGTCTTTTGTGGTTCTGTTGTTCTCCTCGTGTCTCTGGGGGGTTTGCTGTAAATTGTGTTCTTTGGTGTTAGACCCCCCCCGTCCCCCAGATGCACCCCATCTTCCCATCAGCTCTCTGCTCGCCTTGTCGCTGGAGAAAATTACCCGCAGCCACCGTATTCGTGACAAGGGACTTCAGCGAGCACTCTGTCTGAGAATATGGCAGTAAAGATAGCTCTATCTGTTCTGGATCATTTAGAATCCAATTAAATCCATGCCTCCTGAAGAGAACCCAGGCCAAATAAAAACAAAGTGCCTTAATTAAGAAGGCTGTGGCTCAGAGTGTGAGGACTGTTTATGTGGCATGTCACTGCTGGGGCTCTCCACACAGTCTCACAGGGCCACACACTCCACTGAAATGGATAGTAAGTCCAAGTACAGATTGGTGTGATACATAGCTAAATAAACAGATACAGTGCCTTGCGAAAGTATTCGGCCCCCTTGAACTTTGCAACCTTTTGCCACATTTCAGGCTTCAAACATAAAGATATAAAACTGTATTTTTTTGTGAAGAATCAACAACAAGTGGGACACAATCATGAAGTGGAAGACATTTATTGGATATTTCAAACTTTTTTAACAAATCAAAAACTGAAAAATTGGGCGTGCAAAATTATTCAGCCCCTTTACTTTCAGTGCAGCAAACTCTCTCCAGAAGTTCAGTGAGGATCTCTGAATGATCCAATGTTGACCTAAATAACTAATGATGATAAATACAATCCAACTGTGTGTAATCAAGTCTCTGTATAAATGCACCTGCACTGTGATAGTCTCAGAGGTCCGTTAAAAGCGCAGAGAGCATCATGAAGAACAAGGAACACACCAGGCAGGTCCGGGATACTGTTGTGAAGAAGTTTAAAGCCGGATTTGGATACAAAAAGATTTCCCAAGCTTTAAACATCCCAAGGAGCACTGTGCAAGCGATAATATTGAAATGGAAGGAGTATCAGACCACTGCAAATCTACCAAGACCTGGCCGTCCCTCTAAACTTTCAGCTCATACAAGGAGAAGACTGATCAGAGATGCAGCCAAGAGGCCCATGATCACTCTGGATGAACTGCAGAGATCTACAGCTGAGGTGGGAGACTCTGTCCATAGGACAACAATCAGTCGTATATTGCACAAATCTGGCCTTTATGGAAGAGTGGCAAGAAGAAAGCCATTTCTTAAAGATATCCATAAAAAGTGTTGTTTAAAGTTTGCCACAAGCCACCTGGGGGAGACACCAAACATGTGGAAGAAGGTGCTCTGGTCAGATGAAACCAAAATTGAACTTTTTGGCAACAATGCAAAACGTTATGTTTGGCGTAAAAGCAACACAGCTCATCACCCTGAACACCATCCCCACTGTCAAACATGGTGGTGGCAGCATCATGGTTTGGGCCTGCTTTTCTTCAGCAGGGACAGGGAAGATGGTTAAAATTGATGGGAAGATGGATGGAGCCAAATACAGGACCATTCTGGAAGAAAACCTGATGGAGTCTGCAAAAGACCTGAGACTGGGACGGAGATTTGTCTTCCAACAAGACAATGATCCAAAACATAAAGCAAAATCTACAATGGAATGGTTCAAAAATAAACATATCCAGGTGTTAGAATGGCCAAGTCAAAGTCCAGACCTGAATCCAATCGAGAATCTGTGGAAAGAACTGAAAACTGCTGTTCACAAATGCTCTCCATCCAACCTCACTGAGCTCGAGCTGTTTTGCAAGGAGGAATGGGAAAAAATTTCAGTCTCTTGATGTGCAAAACTGATAGAGACATACCCCAAGCGACTTACAGCTGTAATCGCAGCAAAAGGTGGCGCTACAAAGTATTAACTTAAGGGGGCTGAATAATTTTGCACGCCCAATTTTTCAGTTTTTGATTTGTTAAAAAAGTTTGAAATATCCAATAAATGTCGTTCCACTTCATGATTGTGTCCCACTTGTTGTTGATTCTTCACAAAAAAATGGAGTTTTATATCTTTATGTTTGAATCCTGAAATGTAACAAAAGGTCGCAAAGTTCATGGGGGCCGAATACTTTCGCAAGGCACTGTATATAGGTGGTTAAAGATGATTGTGAGTAATGTAAAGATGCTGCATATATCATTTGCTGCCTTAAACATGAACTGTTTCAAGTGGATCTAACCTTCAACCTCAGTGTTCAGCCACCCCCACCTGAGTAGAGAGCCTCAATCAGTAATGTATGTTGGTCTCCGATGGTGTTACTGCCTGCTAATGGAGATAGATTTGGGCTCCACTGGCAGCCACCCCCCTCTCCCTCTCCCCCGAACATCCTCTCCTCTCCGCCACATCATTTCTCTCCCTGGCTTAGTCGCTAGCAAGCTGGCTCTCCTGTGGGATTGTGGATGAACGGTTTGTAACGTGTCTCTTGCCCCCCCCCCCTCTTCTCCTGTGCCAGATAAAGCAGCCTGCTGGCAGACACACTGCTACAATGACAGCTCTGAGAACACAGAGAGAGAGAGAGGAAGTCTCCTGCTATATGGCGGTGGTGGCTAGGGTTTATTTAAATGGCCCAGAGCTGAGTGTTCCTCTCAGACAGTGGGCTTTATAGTGCTTTTTAGGTGCTAAGTGCTAAGGAGAGGTTATGTCTCCAGTCTGTTTGGTCACAGTTTCAAGTTCAGGTTAATTTGTTATGTGTACACAGGTCTTCATACACTGTATATTTTAAAAGAAGGATCTAATTTGCCAGTACAGTGTTTGTGGTGTTGTGGTTAGTGTCTTTAGTTCCATATGGTCTCCTGGCTGATTGAAACCTCTGTCTGAATGCTTGTATGTGGTTGTCAGAGCTGGTTGCCCGCGGTAACTGATGGGGGCGGTCAGGCATTCAATGTGGTTGTGTTGTGGGAAGAGTCATTGGACAGTCTTTACATAATCACATATCGACACGGCTAGAAGGAACGTCATTACACATGTTTGTGCTGACACTTGCTTATCGAGCTCATTATTCAACAGAGATGAGATTTTCTTCGGAAATGGCGCGTGCGTTCGTTTGTGTATTTGTGGTGCGTGTGAGCGAGCGAGCTTGTGTGCCTGCCTTCCTGGTTATATGTCAGCCTATGTAGATGTGTGGGGGTTGATGCAAATACAGGTGCTCCATTACACATACTGAAGTGTTGTCTATCATGCTGTTAGACATTGGACTGTATGTGTTGTGTACTGTATTTAATTAATGGGATTTAGACTAAAGGGCAGCTATTGAAGTGGAGGGAAGAAGTGGGATGGGGATGTAGGCAGTAGTGGTTGGGAGGATGGGGGGTTGAAGTGTGTCTGTATGAAGGTCTAGGTGTGTGAATGCTTGATTGTGTTTGTGGAATGAGGAAAAGCTCCAGGCTCCTTTTGGGATTCTCTAAACCTCCTTCCAGAGAACAGATGATCATGGAGGGATTCGAGTTATGTTTTGAACTGATGTACATACTGTACATTACACTTTCTCTGTCATGCCCGCACACACACACACTCTTAGTGTGATCCACACTCTGTTGGCCCGGAGTGCGATGTTTGCCAGCCAGTCTTCTGGGTGACCTTCTCACTGTGTGTGCCAACCAGGCCCCTGAGCCACAGCCTGACTATGTATGCTATGCTCTCTAAAACAGCCTGGCTCTCCTCTCTCTCGCTCGCTCTGACTCTATCTTTCCCTTCTCCTCTCTAAAACTCTGTCCCTCTCGCCTTCCTATTTTTTTCCTTTATCTCTGTCTCACTCAATCTATCTACATATCTCACCTCACATGCCACCTTTCTGCCTGGACTGTTAGTGACAGGCTTCTATCACTGGTCTTCTCACTCCTCTTCCCCCTCTCATATTTGTTATTCCTGGTGTGTTCCTCCCCTCCTGACTTGGTGATCCAGCCTGCTGTGACCCTACCGTGACCACATGCGGTTGATCCCATTCCAGTGTGTGGTTATGGTCCTGCTCAGGAGACCCAGTGGAGGTAGCAGGGTCAGCTTGGGAAAGCTCAGCTTAATACACACACGCATACACAAATGCACAGGCGCACGCACACGTGCACACAGACATGCACCTTAGTGTGGAGAGTGAGCAGGGACTGAGCAGTAGGACTCCTCTCACCCTTTCTCCTCCGTTCTCTGTGCTCCTGTTCTGTCCCTCCCTCTCTCCTCCCAGCTAGCCCCCTCTCTCTCTCCTCCCACCATCCTCACACCTCAGTTAGGCTGAGACCTAGCCCCGTAGGAAGTTGTCACAGGCTGCTGGTCTTCTTCCATATACCCCGCTAACACACAGGACAATCTCTCCACCACACAGGGAGAGGAGCTGCTGGCCAGGGGACCATGCCTGAGTCTCTCTCACATATCGGAAAGGAAATAGAGAAAAGGCAGACTGAAAGATTTCAGACAAACAGGCAGACAAGGATAAGACTAAGATGCAGTGCTTTTGCTCTGTGTGTTTGTGTATCCAACCATACACTACTTGGCATGTCAAGTCCATAAAAGTTTGACGTGGCTTTCAACAACTCAGGTTTAAGATGAGAGAGAGGGAGAGAGTGACGCAAAGCCTTTAAATGAGTCTTCTGACATCAGTTCCTATTATGTAGAGAGGAAAAGAGGAGAGTGACGATGAATAAAGTAGGAAAAAAAGAGTAGAGAAAAGAGCCTTTGGAGTGTTTGGATTTCTGTCAGTCTGAGAGGGTGGCTGTCAGGGCCTGTTTGTAGCCCATCTCCAGAGGAGGAATTAGAGGGAGAGGACCCCCTGATTGAGCACTGGGGTGGAGAACTGGATATGCGCTCAACTCCACCACTGTCTGTAGACATCCCAAATGACAGCATATTCCCTATTCCATATAGCCCATAGGGCTCTGGTCAATGTAGTGCACTATAAAGGGATTAGGGTGCCATTTGGAGTGCAGCCCCTGCCTGCCTGGTTGACTACTGTACCCACCACTGCATCATACCGCTGCTGGTGAATTTCACACAGAGCTTTCAGCAGAGCTGTTACCCCGTCTGAATTACTTCCACTTGGATATGGCAGGAGATCTCTTAACTCTTAAGGCTTGGACACCAGTAGCGTTAGCTGGCCGATGGTACTCAGCACCCCTGCTAACCGATTCTTCATGTAGAATCGGGTGAAAATGTCTGCAGCCAGATGTCCATCAGTGGGTGGTTCCTAAAACACACCACGCCAAAAGAGCGGCAGACGAACGGCAGATGGGCTGTCGGTCTGGTGTGTGTGGTTCTTTAGACCCCAGGGATCCTCATCCTATATAGCAGGAGGGGCCTGCCCTACAGGAGGGGCCTGCCCTACAGGAGGGGCCTGCCCTACAGGAGGGGCCTGCCCTACAGGAGGGGCCTGCCCTACAGGAGGGGCCTGCCCTACAGGAGGGGCCTGCCCTACAGGGGGGCCTGCCCTACAGGAGGGGCCTGCCCTACAGGAGGGGCCTGCCCTACAGGAGGGGCCTGCCCTACAGGAGGGGCCTGCCCTACAGGAGGGGCCTGCCCTACAGGAGGGGCCTGCCCTACAGGAGGGGCCTGCCCTACAGGAGGGGCCTGCCCTACAGGAGGGGCCTGCCCTACAGGAGGGGCCTGCCCTACAGGAGGGGCCTGCCCTACAGGAGGGGCCTGCCCTACAGGAGGGGCCTGCCCTACAGGAGGGGCCTGCCCTACAGGAGGGGCCTGCCCTACAGGAGGGGCCTGCCCTACAGGAGGGGCCTGCCCTACAGGAGGGGCCTGCCCTACAGGAGGGGCCTGCCCTACAGGAGGGGCCTGCCCTACAGGAGGGGCCTGCCCTACAGGAGGGGCCTGCCCTACAGGAGGGGCCTGCCCTACAGGAGGGGCCTGCCCTACAGGAGGGGCCTGCCCTACAGGAGGGGCCTGCCCTACAGGAGCTTCTTAGATGGGATCCTGTCATCCTATACATGACCAGGGATCTTTATGTGACGTTTGATTGGAGATCTTTGAGAGGGTCTTGGAGTAGTAAAATGTCTGGGCAGGGAATTCATTGTGATCTGACTTGGCAGACTCTTTGATCCAAAGCCATTTACAGTAAAGTGAGTGCATTTATATTTGTAGTATGTAATCCCTGAGGGACTTGAACCCATGACCATGGCGTTGTTAGCATCAGTCTTACCAACTGGGCCATCAGAACCACTATGGTACAGCAGTGTCTCTGACTCTAGTTAGTGTGTTATGTACGTTGAGTATGTCCTCAGTGGTTGTGTCCCAAATAACACCCTATTCCCTGTGTAGTGCACTACTTTTGTTGTACACTATATAGAGAAAAGGGTGCCCTTCTGGACGCAACCAGTGTATGTACGTATTCCTGGAATACGTACATGAAGGACCCCATGAAGGCATTTCTCTTGTGTGTTTGTAGTGCACAGAACCCTCCCTGCCTCTTCTCAGGCAGACATACTTGGCAGTCCATAAGCACTTTATAATGGGATGCTTTGATCCCTGCTTATCCCACCTGCTTATCGTGCCTGTGTGCCAGAGATGAGGGAGTGTATGAAAAATGTCTGGAGTGTGTCATCGTTTTCTTATGAGGTGTTAAAAGTCCCCTGCAGGTGACACCTCCTTCATTCAACCTCCTGTCTGGCTGTGCTCACTCTCACTTTCTCCTTTCTCATGGTCATGACAGACACACGTGCACTAACTGTCTGTGTTGTTCCCTTTTACAGAGAGCCAGAGGGCATACCGGTTTGTCCAGGGGAAGGACTGGGGCTTTAAGAAATTCATCAGGAGAGACTTCCTGCTGGACGAGGCCAATGGGCTGCTGCCTGACGACAAGCTCACTCTCTTCTGTGAGGTAGGACACAAGTTCACACAATATCGAGACACAGGTAACTGCCAAAATAAAATTGAAAGCAGGTGTTAATTAAGAAATTAACATCCCATCATGCTTAGGGTCATGTATAAAAAAAGCCCAGTTGTAGATTATCTTGTCTACCCTGGCTAGAATAATAGATGTCAGTGACTTTTAAAGAGTGTCTCAAAGGAGCATATGGGGTTAAAGGGTGTGTCAGTCACCAGATCTCAACCCAAATTAACACTTTAAATTAGATTCTGGAGTGACGCCTGAGACGGTGTTTTCCACCACCGTCAACAGAACACCAAATTATGGAATTTCTCATGGAAGAATGGTGTCGGATCCCTCCAGTAGAGTTCCAGACACTTGTAGAATGTATGCTAAGGCACGTTGAAGCTGTTCTGGTTCGTGGTGCCCAACGCCCTATAATGTTGGCAGTCAGATGTATCTCTATAGACGGGTTGGTTGGTTAGCAACTACATCAACTACTATCATTGTGCTCAACTGTGGGGCAAAACAGATGGTTGGCTTATATTGTTGATAACATGTAAACAATATTTTGTCCCCAATGTTTATTGAAAACCTAATTAAAGTTGCACAATGAGAACTTGTCTCTCAAATGCTTTGTTGCGGTTGTTGGTTAACTTGCTAGATAGCACATTTTTCGCCATGTTAGCATAGATGTGAAATCGGTCAAAACACTTCAAAACAAGGCATGGTATCAAAAACAAGATCAAATGAGCTGAAACGAGACACTTACGGTTCGCCACAGTTTTTTGTCGTTGTTGCTAGCAATCTGGCCATCCAAAACCATAACATACGGCCTTATGCCGCTTTGAAGTGTGCACACAGCTGACCCGTTTATAGGACACACACCGCTAACCCGTTTATAGGACACACACCGCTAACCCGTTTATAGGACACACACCGCTAACACGTTTATAGGACACACACCGCTAACACGTTTATAGGACACACACCGCTAACACGTTTATAGGACACACACCGCTAACACGTTTATAGGACACACACCGCTAACACGTTTATAGGACACACACCGCTAACACGTTTATAGGACACACACCGCTAACACGTTTATAGGACACACACCGCTAACACGTTTATAGGACACACACCGCTAACACGTTTATAGGACACACACCGCTAACACGTTTATAGGACACACACCGCTAACACGTTTATAGGACACACACCGCTAACACGTTTATAGGACACACACCGCTAACACGTTTATAGGACACACACCGCTAACACGTTTATAGGACACACACCGCTAACACGTTTATAGGACACACACCGCTAACACTGGGACTAGGGCCAGGAGTCTGTCCTAACCATGTGACCTGACCAGGAAAACCTCGTGGGTCATCACTAGTTGCCACAAAGTCATAAACCCTGTCTATTTCTGCAATTACTCTTCGCCAACCCCAACCACACTGATAACCTTATGCCTAACTTTTTAAATTAAGACCAAAAAGGTCTGTGTGGATTCTTATTCCGTCAGTTTGTCAGTAGGGCTCAGGTCAGATGCTGTGTAGTGTTGGGCTAGATTATATCCCCTGTTATTACTAGGCTGTAACAGAGGGGGCAGCAGAGGCCAACCATCTCTCTCTCTGTGTCGCCCAGCCCCCCCTGTTGGATCGGGGAACATAGTAGAGGTTAACTTTCTGGATATGTTAATGTTCTCGTTGTCATGCATTCACCCATAAATGTTTAAAAAGCATGGTGGTGGCTGTTTAAAGCAAACCTAATTAACCCTGTGGGTATGGTGCTGAAATCCATGTCTTGAAGTTTCCCCCTGTTTGTTACGAGAGAGAGAGAGAGAGGAGCGATGTGCAAGTCTGTTTAAAGTGCTTCCAAACTGGGCCTATTGACAGACGAGTAAGAGGGGCATAGCAGCTACTACAGAGCTGTGGGGGAGGTGTGTGTGACTGCGTGTACTGTGTGTGTGACTGCGTGTACTGTGTGTGTGACTGCGTGTACTGTGTGTGTGACTGCGTGTACTGTGTGTGTGACTGCGTGTACTGTGTGTGTGACTGCGTGTACTGTGTGTGTGACTGCGTGTACTGTGTGTGTGACTGCGTGTACTGTGTGTGTGTGACTGCGTGTACTGTGTGTGTGACTGCGTGTACTGTGTGTGTGACTGCGTGTACTGTGTGTGTGACTGCGTGTACTGTGTGTGTGACTGCGTGTACTGTGTGTGTGTGACTGCGTGTACTGTGTGTGTGTGACTGCGTGTACTGTGTGTGTGACTGCGTGTACTGTGTGTGACTGTGTGTACGTGTGTGACTGTGTGTGTGACTGTGTGTGCGTGTACTGTGTGTGTGACTGTGTGTGTGTGACTGCGTGTACTGTGTGTGTGTGACTGCGTGTACTGTGTGTGTGTGACTGCGTGTACTGTGTGTGTGTGTGACTGCGTGTACTGCGTGTGTGTGACTGCGTGTACTGCGTGTGTGTGACTGCGTGTACTGTGTGTGTGTGACTGCGTGTACTGTGTGTGTGACCGCGTGTACTGTGTGTGTGTGACTGCATGTACTGTGTGTGTGACTGCGTGTAGTGTGTGTGTGACTGCGTGTACTGTGTGTGTGTGACTGCGTGTACTGTGTGTGTGTGACTGCGTGTACTGTGTGTGTGTGACTGCGTGTACTGTGTGTGTGTGACTGCGTGTACTGTGTGTGTGTGACTGCGTGTACTGTGTGTGTGTGACTGCGTGGACTGCGTGTGGTACTGCGTGTGGTACTGCGTGTGGGACTGCGTGTGGGACTGCGTGTGGTACTGCGTGTGGTACTGCGTGTGTGTGTGTGTGTGTGTGTGTGTGGGGACTGCGTGTACTGTGTGACTGTGTGTACTGTGTGTGTGACTGCGTGAACTGTGTGTGTGACTGCGTGTACTGTGTGTGTATGCACATGTCCCTGTGTATGCGAGAGAGGGTTGGCATAGAGAGTACTTCCCCAGTGGTGTTAGGCTGCTGGTTGGTTATAGTCCTGATTTGACTATATACCAGCATTTATGCACGGACCGGTTTAGGTTTTTTACTTTAACTTGTATAACGGTATTTTAAGGTTTGGTTTGTAATATGCCATGTGTAATGTCCATTTCCTCGCAGACCTAGCCTTGCCCAGTCTCACTCAAGGAGCTAATTTGTTGTTGCTTAACCACAAGAACATGTATTCAGTCTGCATGATCAATGCAGCACATGCAACAATGTTGATGACAATGATGTTTTCACTTAGCTTCTTAATATAAATCCACAAGCGTTCTATAAATACACTAAAAGTTTGAGTTTCTTACAACCAGACCTCAACCTCAACAAACACCATTGGGATGAATTGGAATGCCGACTGCGAGCCAGGCCTAATCGCCCAACATCGGTGCCCAATCTCACTAATGCTCTTGTGGCTGAACGGAAGAAAATCCCCGTAGCAATGTTCCAACATCTAGTGGAAAGCCTTCCCAGAAGAGTGGAGGCAGTTATAGCAGCAAAGGGGGAGACCAACTCCATATTTAATGCCCATGTATTTTGGCCATATCACCCAGCCCTAGTGTGAGTTACTGTAGTGAGTAGAGGTCGACCGATTAATCGGAATGGCCGATTAATTAGTGCCTATTTCAAGTTTTCATAACAATCTGTATTTTTGGATGCCTATTTTGCCTTTTTAAATGTATTTACTTTTTAAACCTTTATTTAACTAGGAAAGTCAGTTAAGAACACATTCTTATTTTCAATGAAGTCCTAGGAATGGTGGGCCTTGTTCAGGGGCAGAACGACAGATTTTCACCTTGTCTGCTCGGGGGACCCAATCTTACAATCTTTTACAGTTAACTAGTCCACCGCTTGTAGTGGAAATTTCCTGTATTTACCAAATCATGAGAGCAAACCACACACAAGTCAGAGTTATCATAAAGTCCATCTTTAATTATATTAGCTCCATCACAACCCTGTGACTCTCAGATCAATTCAGTGTCTATAAATGAATTCTCTGAGTCCTTACAAAACAGTTCTTAGTATCATTTATAGCCAAGACACACCCATCTCAACTCACATGATGAATAACACATCTTAGGAACATTACAAAGGAAGACTTTACTTGAGAGAGGAGTATTCCATAGCCAGACAGCATTAGCTATAAATTATCGTTCATTTTTCTCTCCTAAAACGAGGTTCTACTTCTCGTTCTTGGTATAACAGTACCAAGACATTAGGATATAAATCAATTGTCATTTTAGACACCCCCATTCTGGACAAGCTCACGGAGACACAGTGACTGGCACACAGACATTGTGGAGCCAAGAGATAATTGGTTCCCCCTCAATCATCCCTTCACATGGTTTAAAAGATATGTTTACATATGAAGACAAGCTTGACCTCTCCCCTCTCTGCGGCCCAAGTAACTGAACCCTGACAGAGAACAGATAACTGCAACCCCCCCCAACAGTATTATCCAAAAATAGACATTCTAATGACATATCTCACATAAGCATGCAATAAAAATAAAACATCTATGTTACCCAACTATTCTGATTAATCCCCAACACGCTCTAACCACCCGCCTCTCATTGCACTCCACGAGGAGATTGCCTGTTACGCGAATGCAGTAAGCCAAGGTAAGTTGCTAGCTAGCATTAAACTTATGTTATAAAAAACAATCAATCAATCATAATCACTAGTTATAACTACACATGGTTGATATTACTCATTTATCTAGCGTGTCCTGCGTTGCATATAATCGATGCAACGCTGGGGGATGATTTAACAAAAGCGCATTTGCCACAAAAGTCACACACACAGTACACGCAGTCACACACACACAGTACACGCGGTCACACACACACAGTACACGCAGTCACACACACACAGTACACGCAGTCACACACACGCAGTACACGCAGTCACACACACGCAGTACACGCAGTCACACACACACACACAGTACACGCAGTCACACACACACAGTACACGCAGTCACACACACACAGTACACGCAGTCACACACACACAGTACACGCAGTCACACACACACAGTCACACACACAGTACACGTACACACAGTCACACACACAGTCACACACACAGTACACGCAGTCACACACACAGTACACGCAGTCACACACAGTACACGCAGTCACACACACAGTACACGCAGTCACACACACAGTACACGCAGTATACTGGACGACTGTGCCTAACCATAAACACCAATGCCTTTCTTAAAATCAATACACAGAAGTATATATTTTTAAACCTGCGTATTTAGCTGAAAGAAATCCAGGTTAGCAAGCAATATTAACCAGGTGAAATTGTGTCATTTCTCTTGCGTTCATTGCACGCAGAGTCAAGGTATATGCAACAGTTTGTGCAGCCTGGCTCATTGCGAACTAATTTGCCATAATTATGACATAACATTGACGGTTGTGCAATGTAACAAGAATATTTAGACTTAGGGATGCCACCCATTAGATAAAATATCAAACAGTTCCGTATTTCACTGAAATAATAAACGTTTTGTTTTCGAAATGATCGTTTCCGAATTCGACCATATTAATTTCTGTGTTATTATGTTATAATTAAGTCTGATTTGATAGAGCAGTCTGACTGAGCGATGGTAGGCAGCAGCAGGCTCGTAAGCATTCATTCAAACAGCACTTTCATGCATTTTGCCAGCAGCTCTTCGCAAGCACAGAGCTGTTTATGACTTCAAGCCTATCAGCCTAATGACTGGTGTAACCGATGTGAAATGGATAGCTAGTTAGCGGGGTGCGCGCTAATAGCGTTTCAAACGTCACTCGTTCTGAGAATTGGAGTAGTTGTTCTCCTTGCTCTGCAAGGGCCGCAGCTTTGGTGGAGCGATGGGTAATGCTGCTTCGAGTGTAGCTGTTGTCGATGTGTTCCTGGTTCGAGCCCAGGGAGGAGCGAGGAGAGGGACGGAAGCTATACTGTTACACTGGCAATACTAAAGTGCCTATAAGAACATCCAATAGTAAAAGGTATAATAAATACAAATGGTAGAGAGAGAAATAGTCCTATAATTCCTATAATAACTACAACCTAAAACCCCTTACCTTGGAATATTGAAGTCTCATGTTAAAAGGAACCACCAACTTTCATATGTTCTCATGTTCTGAGCAAGGAACTCAAATGTTGTTTTTGCATTATTTAAACCAAATTGAACATTGTTTCATTATTTGAGGCTAAATTTTTTATTTTATTGATGTATTATAGTATTGTTGTAATTGTCATTATTACTAATACATTTTTTAAAAACCGGCCGATTAATCGGTATTGGCTTTTTTGGTCCTCCAATAATCGGTATCGGCGTTGAAAAATCATAATCGGTTGACCTCTAGCTACCACAAGGTCTTCCTGCGGGCAGGTAAGACTGTAAAGTACTTCAATATTCCTGGTCCTTGTTCCCCCTGGGATGCAGTCTTTACTACCATCGGAGACCTGTCTCCTCGTTCTCTCATTCTCTTTCCTTCTCTTTTTTTTTCTTTCTCTTTCATTTTTATATTTCTCTCTCCTCTCTCTCTCCACTCTTTCTCTCTCCATTTGTGAGAATGCTGTTCATTGACTACTGCTCAGCGTTCAACACCATCGTCCCCTCCAAGCTCGTCACCAAGCTTAGGACCCTGGTACTGAACATCTCACTCTGAAGCTGGATCCTGGACTTCCTGACGGGCCGACCCCAGGTGGTGAAGGGTAGGCAACATCACGTCCACCAAACTGACCCTCAACATGGGGCCCCCACTGGGGTGTTCTAATCTCTAAGGACTTAAAATAGTCCACGTGCACAGTCATGAAGAAGGCGCAACGGCACCTCTTCCCCCTCAGGAAGTTGAAAACTTTTGGCAATGGGCCCTCAAATTCTCAAAAAGGTCTACAGCTGCGCTATTGGGAGCACCTTGACTGGATGCATCACTGCTTGGTATGGCAACAACACCACCCTCGGTCGCATGGTGCTAGAGGATGGTGCGGACAGCCGAGTTCCCTGCCATCCAGGACCTCTATATCAGGCGGTGTGAAAGGAAGACCCGAACAATCATTAAAGACTCCAGCCCCCCAAGCCATAGATTGTTCTCTCAGCTCCACACAGCAAGTGGTACCGGTGTATCAAGTCTGACAACAACAGGGTCCTGAACAGCATCTATCCCCAAGCCATATCACTTCTAAATAGGTTCTAGGGAATATCTGAGTTGGCCCTTGTATTTATTTCTCTATGGCACGCTCACAGGACTCTACACACTCACGCACACTGACACTCCAACACACACACATTTATACTGAATCTACATACATGCACACACACTCACATACAATTCTAAACAGAGTAGCAGCAGTGTAAATTATCATACACTGAGTATACAAAACATTAAGCACGCCTGTTCTTTCCATGAGACTGACGAGGTGAATCCAGGTGAAAGCTATGATCCCTTATTGATGTCACTTGTTAAATCCACTTCAATCAGTGTAGATGAAGAGGAGGAGACTGGTTAAAGAAGGATTTTTAAACCTTGTGACAATTAAGACATGGGGTGTGTGTGTGCCATGCAGAGGGGGAATGGGCAATATAACATGTTTAAGTGCCTACGAACAGGTTATGGTAGTAGGTGCCAGGCGCACCGGTTTGTGTCAAGAACTGCAATGCGGCTGGGTTTTTCACGCTCAACAGTGTCCTGTGTGTATCAAGAATGGCCCACCACCCAAAGAACATCCAGCCGACTTGACACAACTGTGGCAAATATTTGGCTCTACATTGGCCAGAATCCCTGTGGAACGCTTTCAGCACCTTGTAGAGTCCATGCCTAGATGAATTCAGGCTGTTCTGAGGGCGAAAGGGGTGGGGGTGCAACTCCATAATTATGAAGATGTTTCTAATGTTGGGTATACTCTGTGTATATCCTGATGCCAAGTCACCTTACCCCTATACAGTTGAAGTCAGAAGTTTACATACACCTTAGCCAAATACATTTAAACTGTTTTTCACAATTCCTTACATTTAATCTTGGTAAAAATTCCCTGTCTTAGGTCAGTTAGGATCACCACTTTATTTTAAGAATGTGAAATGACAGAATAATGGTAGAGTGATTTATTTCAGCTTTTATTTCTTTCATCACATTCCCAGTGGATCAGAAGTTTATACACACTCAATTAGTATTTGGTAGCATTGCCTTTAAATTGTTGGGTCAAAGTGTCGGGTAGCCTTCCACAAGCTTCCCACAATAAGTTGGGTGAATTTTGGCCCATTCCTCCTGACAGAGCTGGTGTAACTGAGTCAGGTTTGTAGGCCTTCTTGCTCACACACGCTTTTTCAGTTCTGCCCACAAATTTTCTATAGGATTGAGGTCAGGGCTTTGTGATGGCCACTCCAATACCTTGACTTTGTTGTCCTTAAGCCTTTTTCCACAACTTTGGAAATATGCTTGGGGTCATTGTTAATTTGGAAGAAACTTTTGCGACCAAGCTTTAACTTCCTGACTGATGTCTTGGGATGTTGCTTCAATATATCCACCAAATTTTCCTCATGATGCCATCAATTTTGTGAAGTGCACCAGTCCCTCCTGCAGCAAAGCACCCCCACAACATGATGCTGCCTCCCCCGTGCTTCACGGTTGGGATGGTGTTCGCCTCCCCCTTTTTCTTCGAAATATAACGATGGTCATTATGGCCAAACAGTTCTATTTTTGTTTCATCAGACCAGAAAGATATTTCTCCAAAAAGTACGATCTTTGTCCCCATGTGCAGTCGCAAACCGTAGTCTGGCTTTTTTATGGCGGTTTTGGAGCAGGGGCTACTTCCTTGCTGAGCGGCCTTTCAGGTTATGGCGATATAGGACTCGTTTTACTGTAGATATAGATACTTCTGTACCGGTTTCCTCAAGCATCTTCACAAGTTCCTTTGCTGCTGTTCTGGGATTGATTTGCACTTTTAGCACCAAAATACGTTCATCTCTAGGAGACAGAACGCGTCTCCTTCCTGAGTGGTATGACGGCTGTGTGGTCCCATAAGGTTTATACTTGCGTACTATTGTTTGTACAGATGAGCATGATACCTTCAGGCATTTGGAAATTGTTCGCAAGGATGAACCAGATTTGTGGAGGCCCACATTTTTTTTTCTGAGGTCTTGGCTGATTTCTTTTGATGATCCTATGAAGCAAAGAGGCACTGAGTTTGAAGGTAGGCCTTGAAATACATCCACAGGTACACCTCCAATTGACTCAAATGATGTCAATTAGCCTATCAGAAGCTTCTAAAGCCATGACATCATTTCTGGAATTTTCCAAGCTGTTTAAAGGCACAGTCAACTTAGTGTATGTAAACTTCTAACCCACTGGAATTGTGATACAGTGAATTATAAAAGAAATCATCTGTAAACAATTGTTGGAAAAATTACTTGTGTCATGTACAAAGTAGATGTCCTAACTGACTTGCCAAAACTATAGTTTGTTAACAAGAAATTTGTGGAGTGGTTGGAGAACGAGTATTAATCACTCCGACCTAAGTGTATGTAAACTTCCAACTTCAACTGTACATGCAGTGCATTCGGGAAGTATTCCGGCCTCTTGACTCTTTCCACATTTTGTTACGTTACAGCCTTATTCTAAAATGGATTACATTGTTTTTTTGCCTCATCAATCTACACACATTACCCCATAATGAAAAAGAGAAACTGGTTCTTAATGTTTTGCAAATTTATAAAAAACAAATACCTTATTTGCATAAGTGTTCAGACCCTTTGCTATAAGACTTGAAATTAAGCTCAGGTGCATCCTGTTTTTCATTGATCATCCTTAATGTTTCTACAACATGATTGGAGTCCAACTGGTGAATTCAAATGATTGGACACTATTTGGAAAGGCACACAACTGCCTATTTAAGGTCCCACATTAGACAGTGCATGTCAGAGCAAAAACCAAGTAATGCGGTCGAAGGAATTGTCTGTAGAGCTCAGACAGGATTGTATCGAGGCACAGATCTGGGAAAGAGAAACATTTCTGCAGCATTGAATGTCCCCAAGAACAGAGGCCTCCATCTTTCTTAAATGGAGGAAGTTTAGAACCACCAAGACTCTTCCTGGAACTGGCCGCCCGGCTAAACTGAGCAATCAGGAGAAGGGCCTTGATTAGGGAGGTGACCAAGAACCCAATGGTCACTCTGACAGAGCTCCAGATATCCTCTGTGGAGATGGATGAACCTTCCAGAAGGACAACCATCTCTGCAGTTCTCCACCCCTCAGGCCTTTATGGTAGAGGGGCTTGACAGAAGGCACTCCTCAGTAAAATGCACATGACAGGCCGCTTGGAGTTTGCCAAAAGTCACGTAAAGACTCTGACCATGAGAAACAAGATTATCTTGTCTGATGAAACCAAGATTGAACTCTTTGGCCTGAATGCCCAGAGTTATGTCTGGAGGAAACCTGGCACCATCCCTGGTGGCAGCATCATGCTGTGGGATGTTTTCAGCAGCAGGGCTTGAGAGACTAGTCAGGATCGAGGGAAAGATGAATGGAGCAAAGTACAGAGAGATCCTTGATAAAAAACCTGCTCCAGAGCACTCAGGACCTCAGACTGGGGTGAAGGTTCACCTTCCAACAGGACAACGACCCTAAGCACACAGCAAAACCTACACAGGAGTGGCTTTGGGACAAGTCTCTGAACGTCCTTGAGTGTTCCAGAGCAAGAGCCGGACTTGAACCTGAACTAACATCTCTGGAGAGACCTGAAAATAGCTGTGCAACAGCGCACCCCATCCAACCTGGCAGAGCTTGAGATGATCTGCAGGGAAGAAAGGGAGGAACGCTCCAAATACAGGTGTGCCGAGCTTGTAGCATCATACCCAATAAGACTCGAGGCTGTAATCGCTGTCAAAGGTGCTACAACCAAGTACTGAGTAAAGGATCTGAATACTTAAGTAAATGTGATATTTATTTATGAACTTATTTTTGCTTTGTCATAATGGGTAACAATGTGGAAAAAGTCTATGGGTCTGAATACTTTGTAAATGCATAGTACGTACCTCACTCTAGCATCCCTGCACTCAAACTGACCCAGTGCATAGCTTCTTACTTATTTACTTTTTTTTCTTGTGTGTTTTTGTTCTACCTTATGTTATTTTTAGTGCTTCATTGATATTGATTACTTACTGCATATTTGGGTTTGGAGTGTGCAAGAAAGGAATTTCACTGTTCTAGTGCATTTGACATTAAAACTTAACCTCTTATCTCTCCTTCCTTCCCTTTCTCTCCTTGTCTTGGCCACATGGTCCTGTCCTGCTTCTGAGAGAGAGAGGGAATGCCCCAGAGCCCATTGCTTTGGGGCGTTTAGGCACTTTTTTCCCCAATATCACCCCTCATCTCTTCCCTCTCTCCTGGCTTTGCTCCTCTCCCTTCTCTTGTTTCCTCCTCACTGCTCCCTCCTCTCCCTTCCTTTGCTCTACGCCTCCCCTCTTTTTTATATCTCTCCCTCTCCTCATCATCTCTGCTCGCAGGTATTTAATGAAAGGATAGTTTCTCTCTCTCTCCTGCGCGCTCTCTCTCTCGTTCTCTCATGTGCTCTCTCTCTCTCTCTCTCTCTCTCTCTCTCTCTCTCTCTCTCTCTCTCTCTCTCTCTCGAGCGAACGAGAGGGATGACGGGTAGAATTGGATGGATAGAAGTTTAGGAGAAGTGTCTTTACTTTCTTCACTTCTCTAATGAGAGACCCTGGTAAATGGCTGGTCTCTCTCTCTCGCATCTCTGACAGGGCTCATACTAACCTCACTCACCAAGGTCACAGTTTAAATACACTGTATGGATTTAGTTTTAAAGCAGTGTAATGTATGGAACTCTAGCGCCGGTCCTGGAGAACTAACTGTATGCAGGATTTTGTTCCAAAACCAGCTGGGATGAAGCAAAACCTGCACACCAGTAGTTCTCAAGGACTGTAGTTTTCCACCCCTTACATACGTTAGTTGGAGAACTTCCCCATAAAATGTACTGTATCTCTGCCTAAGGGGTTTTGCTTACTGTTAAGTGTGGCTAGCTCTATTCAGAAAGTTGAACAGAAGTGTCTTTCGGATACTCAGTCATCCTAAATTGGTAAGTCAGTGGTCCACCTTTAGGCAGACAGTGTCAGAGAGCCTCGGCTGGTGGGCATGATGGGCTTGTTTCACCCACTCTGTCACCTCAGGGAGTAAATGAACCACTGAAGGGTTTTCTCATTCTACCCCAGCATAACTCTTTCTTCATAACAGTGATGATACAATAGTGCTTCTAGTCTCATCCTAACCACCCTACAGCCTCTTTGTATCCACAGAGCTTTCTTTCTATCTTTCTCTCTCTCCTCCGTATCCTCTCTCTCCTCTATCTCTATCGTCTCCTCCCAGGGAGTGTGTTAATAAATGAGGTGGGTGCTGATGTTCAGCTGTTTCCTCTTACTCCTGCTCTTTCTCTCTCGTCCCCCCCCCCCCCCCATTTCTTTCTCCTGGCTGTCTGTGGGTAAGCACTTTGCCGGGTGACAGCGCCCATCCTTCACAGGGCCCTGCCATATGCCACGCTGCTGTCAGAGGAGACTGCTGCAGATGCTCCAGCTGCTCTCTTCACCCCTATCTACCTCCCTTTCTCACCTCACACACCTCCCCAAAACTGAGACAGGGAGATGTGTAGAGGCTCAGTGAGACTGAGACACAAAGTGAGAGACTTGGTTAGGGAGGATAGACAGATAAAGAATGGGAAGGATGGAAGATGGGTGTAAGAGGGTGGAAATAGTTTGAGAGAAGATGTAACAGGGTTTGGATTAGGCTTGG
Organism: Oncorhynchus tshawytscha; assembly: GCF_018296145.1. Taxonomy (NCBI): domain Eukaryota; kingdom Metazoa; phylum Chordata; class Actinopteri; order Salmoniformes; family Salmonidae; genus Oncorhynchus; species Oncorhynchus tshawytscha. Next base: position 85,422,984 of record NC_056437.1, read on the forward strand.
GTGGTATCTAGATTTTTATATTGTCATATCGCCCTTCTCATATACCAGGATTTACGGTATAACCGGCATAGCACACAAGGGGGTGCTAAAAACACAAGAAAAGCCCATTGGGCCTGTATTACCAGAATGCTAACAAAATTAGCACAAACTACTATAACAGTGAAATCACATAGCTAAATGCTAACGGGCAAAAACGGATAAACTATTTGCAAAGACTGGCAAACCCAGCTCGTAAAGTTATACAAGCATAGCGACTAGCTACCGGATATCATTTTCGATCTGTATGGACATTGACAAGCGAAAGTGAACAAGATAGATTGTGCAAATGAACAAAGTTGTGATGCTTGCTTTTCTGAAGGAAGAGAACCATGTGTACATGGAGAAGAGGGAACACTAGTAGGAAGCACAGGGGAATAAAATAACTCATCCAGAGATCTTTGACTTCTGACAGAAAGCCATACTAAGATATCTGATGGAAAACATTGAGTAGTGAATTGCACATAAGTGTAAGTTCATCACCTCATGTGCGCTGCACAACAGACTGATAGATATAGAATGCTATGGATTCACCACATGGCTTTCTCCTGGTGTGCTGTTTATAAACAAACACGTGACTGGCTCAACTGTTCTGGGGAACTACGATAAGCTAGAGAGCGAGGGTAGAATGGCGTAGGCGACAGAGAATAAGTGAGGGAAATAAAGCAAGATGACACTTGAGAGAAAGAAAGAGGGTTAGAGACCCAGTAACAGAGACGGACAGATGAATAGTGATTTTTTTGGAAAACAAGTACTGGTAAGCTTCATAATGAAAAATAATGTAACAGTCAAAATAATGTAATCTGCTTTGTCTGTTACCTAGTGCACAAGTTGACTGCATGTATTTATATGAAATGTACAAATATTCAAATTTGCTTAAAACGGTATCGTACGAGGGTATCGTACGAAACCCTAGTTTCGAAGCCTCCTCATTCAGGTTGAGAACAAGTTACACCTTGACGCAACAACACCAACAGATCTTTAAACCCAATCCAAAAAAACTTTAGTTCTTATAAAAAATTAAGCACCAAGTAAAGGTCTTTCTCCCGTGCTCCTCCAGATCGTTTCCTTCAAGCGCTGATAAATCGGGCCTCCGTTTCAAAGCTATCAGTTTAGTGTCTCTGTGATCTTCCAGCAGAGAAAACACAACTAGTTTCAAGGGACCTGAATGGCTGGCCTGCCTGTTTTCCTGCATCCGTGTGTCTGCGTCGGTCTGTCTGCATTTCTCTCTGCCACCCAGGCAGTTGTTTGTCTCTGTGGAAGAACAAGGCTGGCGAGACAACAGTAACACATGGCTCCGAAACAATGGGAAACTGGCTGCTGTGCCTCCGGTCCTCTCTCTCTCTCTCGTGCGCGTCGTTCACCAGCTTGACTTCAAATCATGCATGAAATATGCCTCTGCCCCCGTCTGTGTGTCGATCCACTCAAAAACGTCTGTGGCGGACGGGTGCAGGTGCAAGCTGGTCTGCAGAAATACCAACTGTAGATCTAGTCCAGTACCCTGGTGTGAATGGTGTCTCCACGGACTCAATGGAATGCTCATCAGTAGTGTTAACTGTCACTCACAATCTAAAGTATGGGAATAATCTGGCTCATCCGCTATGAAGCTTTAATGGGTTGCCAGCAGGGTTGACTGGTATGTTTTGCCCCAGTTAAGCACCTAGATTTATGTCATTTGGTTTAATGTCTGCATGTGTGAGTATGGGCTTTTAGATGTGTGTGGCCTTATTTTGGGGTTTGCTGATACCTCTGAGGAAAGTATGTTTTATAAAGACTGTGTGTTTGCATTCAATATAGTTTGTGTGTCTTGAGCAGCGCTGTTTACTCTGGGTGACTGGAGAGCAGCTGGAGAGGGAGCAGATGAAGGGCCAGTCATGCATTATAAAAAGCTGCTGATGAGTTCTGCGCTCGGGGGTTCAGACGACAAGTTTAAAAGATCACACACCTATTAAGGCAGAGCTGAGGAAAGGTGTGTGTGCGTGTGACCCAGTCTGCTCTGGATTGATCAGAGAAAAGTCTCATATTGAACATAAAACACAGTGGAGGGAAAAGAAAGTGTTCCATAACTTAATGAACTTGATTTGCTAATTTTTTCAGGACTATTTCACTCATGGCGTACTGTAAATCTATAAACGGACACGTAGAGGAGTAAAAGAGACTGACCAGAAATGAATGAATCTTCTGGGCTCTGAGATTCCATAGCAACTGTCTGGTCTGCAGAGATCAAGATGGCTGCTGTGAGTCGATAGAGAAACCAGCAGGTCAGGGGTTAAGGCCATTAATGAACATCGCCACCATAATGATGGTAATATACGGCCTTGCTGACGAGGATGATGATGATGATTGTTGAATATGCTGGTGATGATGATGACAGGAGAACGTGACTGAGGGGTGAAGACAGAGAGTAGTTTAGTCAGTGTGTGTAAATAGGAGCTAGCTGCAGAGCTACAGCAAAGTGTTGTTTCCACCTGGTTAGTTGATGGAATAATGGGCCAGGTTAGCCAGTGTGATTAGCCTAGCCTAGCGTGGCTAGCCTAGCGTGGCTAGCCTAGCGTGGCTAGCCTAGCGTGGCTAGCCTAGCGTGGCTAGCCTAGCGTGGCTAGCCTAGCGTGGCTAGCCTAGCGTGGCTAGCCTAGCGTGGCTAGCCTAGCGTGGCTAGCCTAGCGTGGCTAGCCTAGCGTGGCTAGCCTAGCGTGGCTAGCCTAGCGTGGCTAGCCTAGCGTGGCTAGCCTAGCGTGGCTAGCCTAGCGTGGCTAGCCTAGCGTGGCTAGCCTAGCGTGGCTAGCCTAGCGTGGCTAGCCTAGCGTGGCTAGCCTAGCGTGGCTAGCCTAGCGTGGCTAGCCTAGCGTGGCTTGCCGTGCTATACAGCGGCTGAGTGCACCGCCATGCTTATTTATACCAACAGACACACATAAAGCAGAAACACTCCCATCTGTATTTACCACTATATATAATGAGTGCAGCCCAATTGGCACTCTATTCCCTACAGTCAAAAGTTGAGCACTATATAGGGAATAGGGTGCTATTTCAGACACGGCTATACAGAGTGCATCTCAACAGACCCAGTGCTCTGTGTTGACTTAACTGTTCCCTCCCTCTTACTCAGTCTCCAGTTTACCCCTTTTAATATGCCTCCTATACTGTCTTCTTTCTCCTTCTCATCTCCATCTTCATCTCTCCTCCACACGTCTGTCTCTCCCAGTCCTTGTATGAGTTGCTAATCAGTGTCTTATGAGTGCCTTGTGAGTGTACTCTTGAGTGAATGTGTGTGTGTGGAGATGGATGTACAGCATTCATACTAAAGTCCCCCTGGAGTGTGATTTATGGAGCCAGCTGTGGGTACCAGACTGTGCCACACACACAGTGATACACAATACTCATGGTCACAATGCTCTCCTCTCAACTTCACCATTTCCTTTGTACTGTGCCCCTGTAATGTCATCACAGGAAATGAGCTTGTGTTTATGAGAGTCTATTTCCTCCTTGGGATCCTATACCCTCCTATTATTTCTCTCTGTCTGTCACCCTGTCCTGCCTTTTTCTCCCAGTCTTTTATTCTCCATGTCTAACCCTCCCGCCCTGTCTTTCTCTCCCCTCCAGGCTAACACTTACACCTCCATCAGGAGCAAACAAGGGTCCTTGACATTCAATTTCCTGCTTGCCACACACTTTTTCATTGTGTGTTTTTCTCCCCTTTCGTCTCTGCCCGAGTCAGATGGGCAGACGGAGGAACGGAGAGAGGAACAGACAGAGAGGGGGACAGGGAGGGTGTTTTTCATGGGGGGCAGCCTCCATCCCTCCCTGTCTGAACAGCCCAGTAGCAAGGTCACCTTACTGGGATGCATTTGGGAGTTTCAGGGGCCATGACACAGCTTTTTCTAGGAACAGTTTGTGGCAATGAAATATATTTTTTGGGGAACCGTTTCAGTGTCTTTGGAATGCTGCTTTAAAATGTTTGATTCTTCTTGGAAATTGTTGGGCGATGTTTGGTTCTTTACTTCTGTGGTTTTAAAGGTTGCTGATAACCTAATAGGAGGGTGTGTGTGGACGTGTTTAACTATACTTGTGGGGACCAGAAGTCCATAGTCTGTGTTCCCAAAGCCCTCCCAGCTCATCGGCCAGCCTGCAATCTGGCACCTTCACCATGTAGAGTGGACCAGAAGTTCTGGGGACCAGAAGTCCCCACAAGAACAGTAAACAAACAAAAACTGTGGACATTTTGTTAGTCCCCACAATGTCAAATGCTATTTCTAGGGGGTTTAGGATTTAAGTTAGAATTAGTGTTAAGGTTAGGAGGGAAAATAGGATCTTGAATGGTACTACATTTTGTGTCCAAAGGTTAGTTGTACAAGACTGTGTGTGGGGCGCACGCTGTCCTGTAGTGAGAGAAATTAGTATGTTCGATGTTGTCTTGAACAGGTGGCTAAGCCAGCATGGAGAATATATATATATATATATATATATATATATATATATATATATATATATATATATATATATATATATATATATATATATATATATATATATATATATATATATATATATATATATATATATATATATATATATATATATATATATATATATATATATATATATATATATATATATATATATATATATATATATATATATATATATATATATATATATATATATATATATATACACACACACACACACACACACACACACACACACACACACACACACGCACCCTAATGATTAATAGACTGAGTCAAGTCCCTGTCTAGTGTCTTGTTTGTGATTGGATGTGGTATATGAGCAGAGCACACGTTAATTGTTGGAGGTGTGTGTTTGCATGGCAGCTTTATTTAACGGTTGATGTATTGATTGGTGTGGCAGAGATCATCTGTTAATGGCTGGTCTTCCTGTATATGATTTGATGTGTGTGTTGTCTGATTTGTCCATTAGAATGTTTAAGGTGATAGATGGTCTAAAACCGCTGATGTCTGTCTGTCTGTCTGGTTACTGTAATGTATACAGTGTGAGTAGACTGACTGACTGATCTTCCCTCTGTCTTTTTTTCTTTCTGTTTTTTTTCTTTTTTTCCTTTTTCTCAATCTTTTTCTCTCTCGTCTCCTGTCTCTCCGTCTAACTCTCCCTCCCTGTAGGTGAGTGTGGTGCAGGACTCGGTGAACATCTCAGGTCAGAACACTATGAACATGGTGAAGGTGCCAGACTGCAGGCTGGCCGATGAGCTGGGAGGGCTTTGGGAACACTCCCGCTTCACTGACTGCTCCCTGTGTGTGGCGGGACAGGAGTTCCAGGCACACAAAGCCATCCTGGCAGGTAAGACTACTTTTGTCTCGCACGCCACGCACGTGCATACTGACCACACAGAACACCGGACCCACTTCTTACAGATATAGACACATCAATGACAGAAACACAGACTATGGGCTCTATTGTATCAAACCTAACGCAATGTTAAGTCTTAGCGCTGTCGGTAGTAGTGGAAATATTTTAGCAATTTTCACAACCAGAATAATGGCTACAGTAGCCGGCGGTGGAGCGAAAGGTCTGGACTTATAAAACACATTGTAGGTGTGTCGAGGCTTGGCCCCACACTGACATATCGGAACGTGCTCCATGGCTAAATGTGTAGTTGCGTAAAGTTGTTTATTTACTGTCTTTTATGTATAGCGTTGTCATCAACGGCAATTTGAATATTAGTCCGTTATAGCCTAGTTCGTTAAATATCCTTCCCCATATTTGCTAAATATTTTCAACATGTTTGCGTTCCACATTGTTTTAATTGCATTGCTTTAATATGGAATTACACGATTAAACATAGGCTATAGCATTCACACCGATTATAGGGGCTAGGCCTACTGTAAATTGCAGTGTGGTCATGCCAAACATAGTCAATAAGCAAGACTAAATTCACTTGGCTATCGATAAGGCCTAAAAAGAAAGTGTATAATTCTAATAACTAAACAGCAGGGCCTCCTGAGTGGCGCAGCGGTCTAAGGCACTGCATCGCAGTGTTGCAGCGTCATTACAGCCTGGGGTTGGTTTGATCCCAGGCTGTCACAACCGGATGTGACCGGGAGTCCCATAGTGCTGCGCACAATTGGCCCAGCGCTGTCCGGGTTAGGGGAGTGTTTGGCCGGGGCGGCTTTACTTGGCTCATTGCGCTCTTGCCACTCCTTGTGGCGAGCCGGGCTCCTCCAGGCTGACTTCGGCCATCAGTTGAATGGTGTTTCCTCTGACACATTGGTGCAGCTGGCTTCCGGGTTAAGCGAGCAGGTGTTAAGAAGCACGGCTTGGCGGGTCATGTTTCGGAGGACGCATGACTCGAACTTTGCTGCAATTCCCCAAAGGGCTCACGAGAGGCAATGAGACAAGATCGTAATTGGATTGCAATTGGATATCACGAAATTGGAGAAAAAGCGGGTGAAATTACAATAAATGAAAAAAATACTTCACAGCAACTTGTTTTAAATTAGCTTTGTTTACATTTTGAGTTGAAGGCACCATAATTGCTCCACGTGGGCATGTCATATAGAGAAAACATGGACTATGTAGGGTTTTACAAACATCCATACTTTTTAAAGGAGCTGGATAAAGATCCAAAATAAATAGAGGGAGAATGTCCACTCACTGTTATTCTACTTGTAAATGTAATGTTTTATAAACATAATGGTACCATCTTACAGATCATATTTGCACTTCTACAGATAGTAGTTGTGGTCTCAACTTACTGTTGCGAGTTAGAATAGTAGAATACACAAGGTGAAATTTCTAAATGTTTTTATCAGCAGTTATAGAAATGTGAGTTATAGATCTGTCATTCTCATTGAAAGCAAGTCGAGGAAGCTGTAGATCTGTTCAATGTACACTATTTGTATGCTACCTGCTCATAAGTTCGTTGTTCGTTCGTCTCTTTCTTTTGGTTTTGTACAACAGCCTTAAACAGCTGAAAATACATAATTTTTTGATAATGATATATATAATATAAGACAGGTAAATTACCAACCCTTGCGTCAGGGTTGGAAAATAGTGGAGTGCTGGCTTTTTGAAGTTGAAATTGCCAAAGAGCAGGCTGTTAATGGCAGCTGCAAATAGAGCCCCATGGCTGAGTATCTGACTGAAACTTTCAGGAACTCTCCCTGTGGAGAATGGGAATGGCTGTCAATTATCCAGTCATTTTGAGACATTTTAATTGTGTGCTACTGTGGCATTGGGGTCTTCACTCTCTCTCTCCACCCCCTCATCTGGCTGTCTGCACCTCCCTCTCTCCTTTTCTCCTTCTCCCTCGCTTCTTCCGCTACCTGGGTTAGGTGACACCCACTCCCCTCATTGTTCTCCTTCTCCACCACCGTTCCTGTGACAACTCTCCGGGCCGTTAATCGCTGTGGAGACGGACAGAGCAGGATCAAAAGGGCTGTGGAAGTGTGTGTGTGCTGGCTGAGCGGAACGCTTTAAATTGGCTTCTTATTGGTCATGCGATCTAAAACAGTGTGTAGTGCTTCTCTCTCTGTCTACTGCAGAACGAGCTCGGCACTGCATCTCTATAATACCCTCACACAGCTATGATACAACACTCACACAAAACAACTCTCAGCTATGGTACAACACTCACACAAAACAACTCTCAGCTATGGTACAACACTCACACACAAAACAACTCTCAGCTATGGTACAACACTCACACACAAAACAACTCTCAGCTATGGTACAACACTCACACAAAACAACTCTCAGCTATGGTACAACACTCACACAAAACAACTCTCAGCTTTGGAACAGGACTCACACAAAACAACTCTCAGCTATGGAATAGGACTCACACAAAACAACTCTCAGCTATGGTACAACACTCACACAAAACAACTCTCAGCTATGGAACAGGACTCACAACAAAACAACTCTCAGCTATGGAATAGGACTCACAGCAAAACAACTCTCAGCTATGGAACAACACTCACAGCAAAACAACGCTCAGCTATGGTACAACACTCACAGCAAAACAACTCTCAGCTATGGAATAGGACTCACAGCAAAACAACTCTCAGCTATGGTACAACACTCACAGCAAAACAACTCTCAGCTATGGTACAACACTCACACAAAACAACTCTCAGCTATGGTACAACACTCACAGCAAAACAACTCTCAGCTATGGAATAGGACTCACAGCAAAACAACTCTCAGCTATGGTACAACACTCACAGCAAAACAACTCTCAGCTATGGAACAGGACTCGCAACAAAACAACTCTCAGCTATGGAATAGGACTCACAGCAAAACAACTCTCAGCTATGGTACAAGACTCACAGCAAAACAACTCTCAGCTATGGAACAGGACTCACAACAAAACAACTCTCAGCTATGGAACAGGACTCACAACAAAACAACTCTCAGCTATGGTACAACACTCACAGCAAAACAACTCTCAGCTATGGAACAGGACTCACAACAAAACAACTCTCAGCTATGGTACAACACTCACAGCAAAACAACTCTCAGCTATGGAATAGGACTCACACAAAACAACTCTCAGCTATGGAATAGGACTCACAACAAAACAACTCTCAGCTATGGAATAGGACTCACAGCAAAACAACTCTCAGCTATGGAATAGGACTCACAGCAAAACAACTCTCAGCTATGGAATAGGACTCACACAAAACAACTCTCAGCTATGGAACAACACTCACAGCAAAACAACTCTCAGCTATGGTACAACACTCACAGCAAAACAACTCTCAGCTATGGAACAGGACTCACAGCAAAACAACTCTCAGCTATGGAACAACACTCACAGCAAAACAACTCTCAGCTATGGTACAACACTCACAGCAAAACAACTCTCAGCTATGGAATAGGACTCACAGCAAAACAACTCTCAGCTATGGTACAACACTCACAGCAAAACAACTCTCAGCTATGGAACAGGACTCACAACAAAACAACTCTCAGCTATGGAACAGGACTCACAGCAAAACAACTCTCAGCTATGGAACAACACTCACAGCAAAACAACTAGGCGAATAATTACAATTTAGCAGATTAACACTGGAGTGATAAATGATCAGATGGTCATGTACAGGTAGAGATATTGGTGTGCAAAAGAGCAGAAAAGTAAATAAATAAAAACAGTATGGGGATGAGGTAGGTAAAAATGGGTGGGCTATTTACCGATAGACTATGTACAGCTGCAGCGATCAGTTAGCTGCTCAGATAGCAGATGTTTGAAGTTGGTGAGGGAGATAAAAGTCTCCAAACTTCAGTGATTTTTTTTGCAATTCGTTCCAGTCACAGGCAGCAGAGAATTGGAAGGAAAGGCGGCAAAATGAGGTGTTGGCTTTAGGGATGATCAGTGAGATACACCTGCTGGAGCGCGTGCTACGGGTGGGTGTTGCCATCGTAACCAGTGAACTGAGATAAGGCGGAGCTTTACCTAGCATGGACTTGTAGATGACCTGGAACCAGTGGGTGGGTCTGGCGACGAATATGTAGCGAGGGCCAGCCGACTAGAGCATACAGGTCGCAGTGGTGGGTGGTATAAGGTGCTTTAGTAACAAAATGGATGGCACTGTGATAAACTGCATCCAGTTTGCTGAGTAGAGTATTGGAAGCTATTTTGTAGATGACATCGCCGAAGTTGAGGATCGGTAGGATAGTCAGTTTTACTAGGGTAAGTTTGGCGGCGTGAGTGAAGGAGGCTTTGTTGCGGAATAGAAAGCCGACTCTAGATTTGATTTTAGATTGGAGATGTTTGATATGAGTCTGGAAGGAGAGTTTACAGTCTAGCCAGACACCTAGGTACTTATAGATGTCCACATATTCTAGGTCGGAACCATCCAGGGTGGTGATGCTAGTCAGGCGTGCGGGTGCAGGCAGCGAACGGTTGAAGAGCATGAATTTGGTTTTACTAGCGTTTAAGAGCAGTTGGAGGCCATGGAAGGCCTCCAACTGTGGTACAACACACAACAAAACAACTCTCAGCTATGGTACAACACTCACAACAAAACAACTCTCAGCTATGGAACAACACTCAAAACTAAACAACTCTCAGCTATGGTACAACACTTCAGGTGTCCTACTCCCAAGCACACTAGTCTCATCCTGTCATATAGAGGAATCCCATTTTTTTTATTAGAAAAACACATGAAGACTATGAAACTGATGATTTAGAGGGGGAAACTGTCTCCCTGTGGAGAATGGGAATGGCTGTCAATTATTGAGTTATTTTGAGCCATTTTAATTGTGTGCTGCTGTGGGGTTGGGTTTCTCTATCTCTCTCTCTCTGACAAATCTCAGATGAATTAAACAACGCTATATGGTTCAGTACGTCACAAATTACATCCTATTCCCTAGTGTGCTACCCTGGTCAAAAATAGTGCACTATATAGGAAATAGGGTGCCATTTGAGGCACATCCTGTATCTCCTGGTTCATGGCCCTGCTAGTCTTCAGTGAGAGCTGGTGCATTAGGCCTTGGGAGTAGCAGTAGCAGGACGGTGTGTACCGGAGGCTGTTCGTTCTTTCCACAGCCCCTGTGGCAGACAGACAGATGGGAGACACATTAGCCAACTAAACTATTCTCTCTCCTTCTCTCGCTCACTTGCTCTATCAATCTATCCATGTTCAAATTACCTCAACTAACCTGTACCCCTGCACATTGACTTGGTACCGGTACCCCCTGTATATAGCCTCGTTATGTAACTTTTTATTTGATTTGATATTATCTTAACTCCATTTCTTGTACTGCATTGCTGGTTAAGGGCTTGTAAGTAAGCATTGTATTCGGTGCATGTGACATACATTTTGATGTGCTCTCTCTACCCCCCCTCCAGCCCGATCGCCAGTGTTCAGTGCCATGTTTGAACATGAGATGGAGGAGAGTAAAAAGGTGAGTGTTGTAGACAGTGTTGTGACCTGAACAGTCCTGTGTCTCAGTGGGGAGGATCTTCACAAATCTTTCTCTCTGTTGCATCATCACTAGTTCAGACAGGGATGTGTCTACACGGTTACTGTACCCTTCCAGAATGTTGCCTCTGTCTGCATGGAGTTGGCAGGCTCACTGTAAGATCTGTAACTGTAGGATTTGTGGGAGTTTGACCAAAATAGATCCTTGCTAGGTGTGTGTGTGAGCCCCGTGCTATGGTTGGTCCTGCTCATCTGATAGGGAGGTGGTGAGATTGAAAGTCAGTGATTTAGAGGTTGTGTTGTCAGAATATTGATGCGGGCCCTGCTCAAATTTGTAAATTATAAAGCACACAGCGAGGAAATGCATCTTAATTGCTATATAAGTGGGCGTCTTCATCAGGGAGAGGGGGAGGAATGTGTCCCCATATGATAGAGATAACAGATTCACCAGTCTATAGAGGGAGAATGAATGCGTTTGTAAATAAACACAATAATAGCCCCAGCCTTGTGCCTGTTTGTGTGTATTGGTATACTCTGTGTGTGTGTTGGTAGACCATGAAAGATCACATGTACTCTCTGTACAGGATGAATGTTTGTGTTTGTTGGTGATAAACAAACACATGTATGTCTGTGCTAATGTGTAATTGGTTGATTTGTAGTGTGCTGTTTTGTTAGTGTCCAGAGTGGAACATTAATGTGCTCTGAGCTGTCTGTATACCCGGCCTGACCCTGCTGAAATACCTCAGGTCGCCGTGACGATGATAAAGCGGCAACATAATTGGTTTACTGCCTTGTTCTGCCTCTCGGAGCGGAGAAAAGGGTTCAGGTTACCGTGCCGACAAGCGATAAAGAGCGTGCCGTTGGCTGCAGGCACCGTTCGTTGGGAACGAATTCTCCGGATTAATTCCAGGAATCGACTGTGGGGGGGAATACATCTCAAATGTCGTTTTCAATTTTGGGGTTGAACGTGTTCAGACTGTTTCAGAGGTGTTCTGGTGCTCTGGTCTGCTCACAACTATTTGGTGTGTGTTTTATGGGTTTAGACATGGTGGGTTTGTGACATGAATGATAAAGTAGATAGTAAAATTAGCTTTACTGAATATAAACACAGCGATTTTACAGAGTTACAGTTCATAAGGAAATCTGTCATTGAAATCAATTAATTAGGCCCAAATCTATGGATTTCACATGATTGGGCAGGGGCGCAGCCATGGGTGGGCTTTGGAGGGCATAAGCCCACCCACTGCGGAGCCAGGCCCAGCAAATCAGAATGAGTTTTTCCTCACAAAAGAGCTTTATTACAGAATTACAGACAAACATTCCTCAGCACCCCTGACTGTCCCGCAGGTGTAGAATCCAGATGTGGAGTTCCTGGGCCGGCGTGGTTACACGTGGTCTGCTGTTGTGAGGCCTTTTGGATATATTGCCAAATTCTCTAAAATGGCGTTTAAGGTGGCTTATGGTAGAGAAATTAACATTCACATCTCTGGCAACAGCTCTGGTGCACATTCTTGCAGTCGGCATGCTAATTGCACGCTCCCTCAAACCTTGAGACATCTGTAGCATTGTTTTGTGATAAAACTCACATTTTAGAGTGGCCTTTATTTTCCCCAGCACAAGGTGCACCTGTGTAATGTGCATGCTATTCAATCTGCTTCTTGATATGCCGCACCTGTCAGGTGGATGGATCATCTTGGCCAAGGAAAAATGTTCACGAACAGAAATGTAAACTAATTTTGTGCACAAATGAACTTTTTGTGTGTATGGAACATTTCTGGGAGCTTATTTCAGCTCATGAAACATGGGACCAGCATTTTACATGTTGCGTTTATATTTTTGTTCAGTGTAGATATTTAACTTCACCTATCTGAAATGAGTTAAGCAGACTGCATCATGGAAAGACTGCTGGAACAGGATCACAGTCAATGGAGTGCTCATAATGGGTCTGATGTTGGGAAGTTGTGGTAATATAGGCTCTGAGCACTGCCCTGGGTCTCTTCTCTCCTCCTCCAGAACCGTGTGGAGATCAACGATGTGGAGCCCGAGGTGTTCAAGGAGATGATGTGCTTCATCTACACGGGTAAAGCCCCCAACCTGGACAAGATGGCTGATGACCTTCTGGCTGCGGCTGACAAGGTTAGTGTGGGTGGAGGAGGAATGAGGAGGTGTGTATATCGTATCTGATATCATATTGTATGGATGAGTGAGTATATCATATGTTATGTTCCCTGGCCTACAGTATTATGTTATGTTTGTGTGTGAGGTGTATGAGATGCTATGTACCATATGTAGTGGTCCTGTGTGCAGAATGATGCTAGGTCTTTGTGAAGTGTATGTGAATCTAAATAAATTAACTGAATGTGGCAGAATTCAACCTCCATAACTTCCTTGTTTTATTGTCAACATATTTGAGTAATTGCTAGAACCCCAGATCTGTTGATGCGCGAACACACACACACACACCCTACATTGTTTGTGTTAAGTGCTGCCCTTCACTCCTCAAGGATTCCTTTTGTGACACTCCATCTTAACTGCATTCATCCTCTCTCCTCCCATTCATTTCCTTCCCTCTCTTTTCTCATGCAGTGTGTGATTTATTTAATAACGGTGCATGTGGTTAACTCGTTAGGGAGCTGCTGGAATAACTGGAGGCCAAGGCCAGGTCTCACTAAGGTCCTCCTTTACCCCTCTAATGCTATCCCAGCAGCCTCTCTGGCTACACAATAGTACAGCTCTTATGTACCACACACACACACACACACACACACCTCTGAATCGCCAGCCTCAGTCCTCCTGGCTGCAGTCGGAAGATTAGCAATGTTGTGGGGCTTTGTACACTATATATACAAAAGTATGTGGACACCCCTTCAAGTTAGTGGCTTCGGCTATTTCAGCCACAGCCGTTTCTGACTGGTGTATAAAATCAAGCACACAGCCATGCAATCTCCATATACAAACATTGGCAGTAGAATGGCATTACTGAAGATCTTAGTGGCTTTCAACAATGCACTGTCATAGGATGCCACCTTTCCAACAAGTCAGTTTGTCAAATTTCTGTCCTGCTAGAGCTCCCCTGGTCAACCGTAACTGCTGTTATTATGAAGTGGAAACGTCTAGGAGCAACAACGGCTCAGCCGTGAAGTGGTAGGCCACACAAGCTCATAGAATGGGACGGAGTGCTGAAGCGCATAGTGCTTAAAAATCATCTGCTCTCGGTTGCAACACTCACTCCCGAGTTCCAAATTGCCTTTGGAAGCAACGTCAGCATAAGAACTGTTTGTCAGGAGCTTAATGAAATGGGTTTCCATGGCCAAGCAGCCTAGCGTCGTCTGGAGTAGTGTAAAGCTCGCTGCAATTGGACTCTGGACCAGTTGAAAGCGTTCTCTGGAGTGATTACTCACGCTTCACCATCTTGCAGTCCGACGGACTAATCTGGGTTTGGCGGATGCCAGGAGAACACTTTTTGCCCCAATGCATAGTGCCAACTGTAAAGTTTGGTGGAATAATGGTCTTGTGCTGTTTTTCATGGTTCGGGCTAGGCCACTTAGTTCCAGTAAAGGGAAATCTTAACGCTACAGCAGACAATGGCATTCTAAATTATTCTGTGCATCCAATGTTGTGCCAACAGTTTTTAGAAGGCCCTTTCCTGTTTCAGCATGACAGTGTCCCTGTGCACAAAGCGAGGTTCATACAGAAATATTTTGTCAGTGTGGAAGAACTTGACAGGCCTGCACAGAGCCCTGACCTCAACTCCATCGAACACCTTTGGGATGAATTGGAACGCCGACTGCGAGCCAAGCCTAATCGCCCAACATCAGTGCCTGTTCTCACTAGTGCTCTTGTGGCTGAATGGAAGCAAGTCCCTGCAGCAATAATCCAACATCTAGTGGAAAGCCTTCCCAGAAGAGTGGTGGCTGTTATTGCAGCAAAGGGGGGACCATCTAAATATTAATGCCCATGGTTTTGGAATGAGATGTTTGACGTGCAGGCGTCCATACTTTTGGTCATGTAGTGTATATGTGATGTGCCCATTTGCACTCAAGGACACACTCGCCTATCTGTCAGTGTGTGGACAGTCGCCAGGCCACTGTGAGTGACTTTCTGCCTCAGAGTTGTGTGTGTTTGTCTACACTGTGGGTGTACTGTACTGTGGTGTGTTGAGTTGGACACCCAAGGTTTAACAGGACGTCAGATAAATCACCTTTCAGTGTTTACACACCACCATGATCTCTGCTCTCTCCCTGGTTCCCGCGCTCCACCTCCACCACTCACTGTTAACACTCCTTTTCAAACCCTCTCCCTCTCTCTCAAAGTCAAACTAGCTTCATTGACGTGACAGAAGCAATTTGATGTTATGAAATCATTACACAGTCCAGCATTTCCTATTGTAAATGGTGATAGATAGCAAGTACAAATGTATTAGTTTTCTCCCCCCCCGTCTCTCTGTCAGTATGCTCTGGAGAGACTGAAGGTGATGTGTGAGGATGCTCTGTGCACCAGTCTGTCTGTGGAGAACACTGCAGAGATCCTCATCCTGGCAGACCTGCACAGTGCAGACCAACTCAAAACACAGGCTGTGGACTTCATCAACTAGTGAGTGGCACACACACACTGCACCCCGCTCTCATTCTATACTCCTCACTCACACACACACTGCACCCCGCTCTCATTCTATACTCCTCACTCACTCACTCACACACACACCAGCACTCTAGCTCTCACTCAAAACCCTCTATATACCTAACACATACTGTTACTGTACCTTTCACTCAGAACACTCTATATACCTAACACATACTGTTACTGTAACTCTCTATATACCTAACACACACCGTTACTGTACCCCTCACTCAGAACACTCTCTATATACCTAACACATACCGTTACTGTAACCCTCACTCAGAACACTCTATATACCTAACACATACTGTTACTGTACCCCTCACTCAGAACACTCTCTATATACCTAACACATACTGTTACTGTAACTCTCTATATACCTAACACATACTGTTACTGTACCCCTCACTCAGAACACTCTCTATATACCTAGCACATACTGTTACTGTACCCCTCACTCAGAACACTCTATATACCTAACACATACCGTTACTGTAACCCTCACTCAGAACACTCTATATACCTAACACACACTGTTACTGTAACTCTCTATATACCTAACACATACTGTTACTGTAACCCTCACTCAGAACACTCTCTATATACCTAACACATACTGTTACTGTAACTCTCTATATACCTAACACATACTGTTACTGTACCCCTTACTCAGAAAACTCTCTATGTACCTAACACATACCGTTACTGTAACCCTCACTCAGAACACTCTATATACCTAACACATACTGTTACTGTAACCCTCACTCAGAACACTCTATATATACCTAGCACATACTGTTACTGTAACACTCTATATACCTAACACACACTGTTACTGTAACTCTCTATATACCTAACACACACCGTTACTGTAACTCTCACTCAGAACTCTCTATATACCTAACACACACCGTCACTGTAACTCTCACTCAGAACACTCTCTATATACCAAACACAGACCGTCACTGTAACTCTCACTCAGAACACTCTATATACCTAACACACACTGTTACTGTACCCCTCACTCAGAACACTCTCTATATACTTAACACATACCGTTACTGTACCCCTCACTCAGAACACTCTATATATACCTAACACACACTGTTACTGTACCCCTCACTCAGAACACTCTATATACCTAACACATACCATTACTGTACCCCTCACTCAGAACACTCTATATACCTAACACATACCATTACTGTACCCCTCACTCAGAACACTCTATATACCTAACACACACTGTTACTGTACCCCTCACTCAGAACACTCTCTATATACCTAGCACATACTGTTACTGTACCCCTCACTCAGAACACTATATACCTAACACATACCGTTACTGTACCCCTCACTCAGAACACTCTATATACCTAACACATACCATTACTGTACCCCTCACTCAGAACACTCTATATACCTAACACATACTGTTACTGTAACTCTCTATATACCTAACACATACTGTTACTGTAACTCTCTATATACCTAACACATACTGTTACTGTAACTCTCTATATACCTAACACATACCATTACTGTACCCCTCACTCAGAACACTCTATATACCTAACACATACTGTTACTGTATCCCTCACTCAGAACATTTTCGCAAAATGCCTAACACAAAAATATCGTCAATTTTCACTGGGAGCTCGATTACTCTTTTTGGAAATAGTATTTTACCTCTTCTCAGACCAATTTTATGCCATATTAACAGGGGCATTTTAGCAGCAAACATGTTTTGACACACTAGAACTTGTATGGCTGGGATATAAAGGTATACTTTGGGATTTCAGAATGAGGCCCTTTCTCTACTTCCTCAGAGTCAGATGAATTTGTGGATACCAATGTTATAGCTCTGTGTCCAGTATGAAGGAAGTTAGAGGTAGCATGCTAGCGGATAGCCATAGACTTTGAGGCATTGCGCTAACGTTAGTTTGCATGGTCTTGCAAAACTAACCTCTATCTTCCTTCATACTGGACACAGAGACGTTAAAATGGTATCCACAATTGTATCTGTCTTTGGGGAAGTAGATAAAGGGCTTCATTGCCAATGTCCCGAAGTATCCCTTTAACTAGAGCGATTCTCTATGACCGAGGCCATACACGGTATGAGGTTGCTCCTCAATGTGCTGGTTGTTTATGATTCGTCAACATTAATGTGAACACGACATTACTCTTCCCTTAGTCAACACTGACGAAGGCCATCCATTAAACTTGCCATACCAATAAGGGCATTTTAATTATGTGAAGAGGGCCTTGGTCCTCTATATTCTGTACTCTCTTCAGTCCCTACTCCTGCACATATCCACTCTTTTCTTTCTCCATCTTTGAATCGTTTTTTCCTTTCTCAGTCACCCTCTCCCCCGTTACCTTACGCTCTGACCTCTCTCTCTCTCTCTCTCTCTCTGTCTCTCTGTCTCTCTGTCTCTCTGTCTCTCTGTCTCTCTGTCTCTCTGTGTGTGTGTGATTCCACTCCTAATCCTGGTCATTAATTGTGGTTATGGGCATTATGACAGTTTAATTTGACTGTGTTGTTGTGGAAATTGACCATGGGGGACTCTGGCTTGCAAAGCGCTATCAACATCGACAACAACTGAAATCAATAAAGAGGACGAATATAGAAAAGAAACTACACAGTGTAACCAGTAAACCCCAGACCCCCGTCCCCCCGCCCTGCAGTCAACACCACTGTTAGCCCCCTACCTCTCTTCCTCTTCCACTCGCTCTCCTTCCATTTTCTCCCTCCCTCTCTCCTTCCTTCCCTCCCTCCGCTTCTCCTTCATCTCCCCCTACCTTCTCTCTCTCCCCCCCCTCCCCCAGCCCCCTGGGCCCGGCCTGCTCTCCAGCTGTGGCTGCTCTCTGTGCCCTTTGCTGGTCTGCTAACCCCAGGCACAGCTCATAGCTCACAGCCCATTGGCCATTAGAGAGAGCAGGGGGTACATGTCCCTACCAGGGAACTGGGTCAGAGGTGGGCTTGGTTGTCTGGGAGGTATGCTGCTGGACACACATTCACTTTCATTAACATACACACACTAATACACAGAACAAATGTCATTAAAGGCCATGTATGTGTGTGCGTGATAGTGCAGTACTGCACCCTGAGGGTGTGAGGAGGCTGGGGATTCCCACAGGGCCCAGTGGTATGCAGTCTGTCAGTCCTGTGTGGAGGATGGAGGGAGGGAGGGAGGGATGGGATGGAGGGGCCAGGTAAGAACAGTGCTAATGTCTCTCCTCTGCCTCACTCTTTCCTCCTCTCCTACTGACTTTTCTCTCTTTGTCCCTCCCCCTCTCTCACCCCTTCCTCTTTCTCCCCCACCTCTCTCTCTGTCTCCTCTAGCCATGCTGCTGAGGTGATGGAGACGTCTGGCTGGAAGTCCATGGTGGCATCCCACCCCCACCTGGTGGCTGAGGCCTATCGCTCCCTGGCCTCGGCCCAGTGCCCCTTCCTGGGACCCCCACGCAAACGCCTCAAACAGTCCTAGTGTCCCTGGATCCCTTGCCCAGCTTTGCTCTGCCCTGGGACCACAGAGGGCCCTACTCTGCTCTCCTCCTCCTCCAGGCCCCCTCCAGAACCTAGAGATGCCCAGATTGATACCAGAGCTCCTCCCTCCTCCCTCAGCTGAAAATACAGGGGGGATGGTATGGATTTGGTACAAAGACGATGAAAAAAAGGGATGATCCAC
Source organism: Oncorhynchus tshawytscha (assembly GCF_018296145.1). Classification (NCBI taxonomy): domain Eukaryota; kingdom Metazoa; phylum Chordata; class Actinopteri; order Salmoniformes; family Salmonidae; genus Oncorhynchus; species Oncorhynchus tshawytscha. Next base: position 85,442,236 of record NC_056437.1, read on the forward strand.
CCTGATAACTGAATATAGACAGTGACTACCTTGTCTTACCCTGTACACCTGTAGAGAACAGAGTGTTTGGGTATAGGAGGGAGGTAGAAGTTGTAAATTCATTTTTTTTTTTTTACTTAACTTTTTTTTAAAGTCCTCCTTGTAGCATTGTGTAAAAGCCCAAGCTTTATGTATGAAATCAGAAAAACAAACAAAAAAGACAATAACCAAAAATGGACAAAGATAAGGTTGTGGGTGATGAAGTGCCACCATGTCCCAGTCATCTTCCCTGAGCAGAGAAACACCCTGTAGTTCATGTTTGACATCCATCTTGTACAGAATAACATTTTAAGCATTTTTCTTGCCGAAGGGCGATTTTTGCAAGAAACAAGATGGAGATGAACACGTTTTATTGTTCAAAATGTCCAACCTTTTTCTCTAAGAAAAACGACATACAAAAACATATTATATCAACTGTTTTTACTCTGACCCTTTTCAGGACTACTTTCCTCATTGGTGGAATTAGGAACGCACTCCTGCGTCACTGTCAAAACGCTAACAAATGTTTTGTCTCAACACAAAATACAGCTATTTTGGATTGTAAAAGCCCTGTTGTCTTTCAGTATCTACTGAGTTGTCATTAGTGTGTGTGTGTGTGGTGACCATGTCTGCCAACGATTAACTGGATAAACACCCATTTGAAACTGCTGCACTCAGCCCTATTTACATCTCATCCACACATGATCAAAGTCTGTTAAATCCCCTACACACACCTCATCCTACTGTACTGTAAGTGCCAGGGTGTGTCTGGTGTATAGCCTTTCCTGTTGGCACTGTCAGTTCTAGTTGTGTTTGACTTGATCTTAGTGTGCTTCCTGTCTGTGACTACAGATGTAATCTCCTCGGTCCGCTGGGCTAATGGTGTGTATTTGAACAGGATTCGTCTCTGTTGACCGAGGTTGTAGCCCAGCAGGACTCCTATCAGCACTCCCATCACCCTGAAGTCGCTAGAGAAGCTGTTTCCACACCAGTCTATCAGTCATCATCTGCCAGGTGTCCCAGCCACCTCTGTCCACTAGCTAACACACCGTCCAGAATCTACAGGGCCCAAAAGGCACCCTATTCCATGTTTAGTACACTACTCGTAACCAGGGTGGTCATTTGGGACACAACATACATCTCTTTCTGGATACAATGGTGTGATCCCTGGTATTAGTAGTGTAGGGAGAAGGAGATGGACAGCTGAGTGGGCACAGGCAGGGCTAGTGGGAGGGGAGGGAAAGTGGCCACAGGCAGGGATAGTGGGAGGGAAGGGAAAGTGGCCACAGGCAGGGATAGTGGGAGGGAAGGGAAAGTGGCCACAGGCAGGGATAGTGGGAGGGAAGGGAAAGTGGCCACAGGCAGGGATAGTGGGAGGGAAGGGAAAGTGGCCACAGGCAGGGATATTGGGAGGGAAGAGAAAGTGGCCTCAGGCAGGGCTAGTGGCCACAGGCAGGGCTAGTGGCCACAGGCGGGGCTAGTGGCCACAGGCGGGGCTAGTGGCCACAGGCGGGGCTAGTGGCCACAGGCGGGGCTAGTGGCCACAGGCGGGGCTAGTGGCCACAGGCGGGGCTAGTGGCCACAGGCGGGGCTAGTGGCCACAGGCGGGGCTAGTGGGAGGGAAGGGAAAGTGGTCACAGGCAGAGCTAGCCTAGTGGGAGTGGAGGGAAAGTGGTCACAGGCAGGGCTAGGCTAGTGGGAGGGGAGGGAAAGTGGTCACAGGCAGAGCTAGTGGGAGGGGAGGGAAAGTGGTCACATCCAGAGCTAGGCTAGTGGGAGGGGAGGGAAAGTGGTCACAGACAGGGCTAATGGGAAGAAAGGGAAAATGGGTCACAGGCAGGGCTAGTGGGAGGGAAAGTGGTCACATGCTAGGCTAGTGGGACGGGAGGGAAAGTGGTCACAGGCAGGGCTAGTGGGAGGGAAAGTGGTCACAGGCAAGGCTAGTGGGAGGGGAGGAAAGTGGTCACAGGCAGGGCTAGGCTAGTGGGAAGGAAGGGAAAGTGGTCACAGGCAGAGCTAGGCTAGTGGGAGGGGAGGGAAAGTGGTCACAGGCAGAGCTAGGCTAGTGGGAGGGGAGGGAAAGTGGTCACAGGCAAGGCTAGTGGGACGGGAGGGAATGTGGTCACAGGCAGGGCTAGTGGGAAGGGGAGGGAAAGTAGTCACAGGCAGGGTTAGGCTAGTGGTCATAGGCAGGGCTAGTGGGAGGGAATGGAAAGTAGTCACAGGCAGGGCTAGTTGGAGGGAATGGAAAGTGGTCACAGGCAGAGCTAGGCTAGTGGGAGGGAAGGGAAAGTGGTAACAGGCAGAGCTAGGCTAGTGGGAGGGGAGGGAAAGTGGTCACAGGCAGGGCTAATACGAGGGAAGGGAAAGTGGCCACAGGCAGGGCTAGTGGGAGGGAAGGGAAAGTGGTCACAGGCAGGGCTATGCTAGTGGGACAGGAGGGAAAGTGGTCACAGGCAGAGCTAGGCTAGTGAGAGGAGGGAAAGTGGTCACATGCAGAGCTAGGCTAGTGGGAGGGAAGGAAAGTGGTCACAGGCAGAGCTAGGCTAGTGGGAGGGAAGGGAAAGTGGTCACATGCAGAGCTAGGCTAGTGGGAGGGAAGGGAAAGTGGTCACATGCAGAGCTAGGCTAGTGGGACAGGAGGGAAAGTGGTCACATGCAGAGCTAGGCTAGTGGGAGGGAAGGGAAAGTGGTCACATGCAGAGCTAGGCTAGTGGGAGGGAAGGGAAAGTGGTCACAGGTAGAGCTAGGCTAGTGGGAGGGGAAGGGAAAGTGGTCACAGGCAGAGCTAGTCGGAGGGAAGGGAAAGTGGTCACAGGTAGAGCTAGGCTAGTGGGAGGGAAGGGAAAGTGGTCACAGGCAGAGCTAGTCGGAGGGAAGGGAAAGTGGTCACAGGCAGAGCTAGCCTAGTGGGAGTGGAGGGAAAGTGGTCACAGGCAGGGCTAGGCTAGTGGGAGGGGAGAGAAAGTGGTCACAGGCAGAGCTAGGCTAGTGGGAAGGAAGGGAAAGTGGTCACAGGCAGAGCTAGGCTAGTGGGAGGGAAAGTGGTCACAGGCAGAGCTAGGCTAGTGGGAGGGGGGAAAGTGGTCACAGGCAAGGCTAGTGGGAGGGGAGGGAAAGTGGTCACAGGCAGGGCTAGTGGTAGGGAAGGGAAAGTGGCCACAGGCAGGGCTAGTGGGAGGGAAGGGAAAGTGGTCACAGGCAGGGCTATGCTAGTGGGACAGGAGGGAAAGTGGTCACAGGCAGAGCTAGGCTAGTGGGAGGGAAGGAAAGTGGTCACAGGCAGAGCTAGGCTAGTGGAGGGAAGGGAAGGGTGGTGACAGGCAGGGCTAATAGGAGGGAAGGGAAAGTGGCCATAGGCAGGGCTAGTTGGAGGGGGGAAAGTGGTCACAGGCAGAGCTAGTGAGAGGGAGGGAGAGTGGTCATAGGCAGGGCTAGTGTGAGGGGAGGGAAAGTGGTCACAGGCAGGGCTAGTGGGAGGGAAGGGAAGGGTGGTGACAGGCAGGGCTAGTGGGAGGGAAGGGAAGGGTGGTGACAGGCAGGGCTAGTGGGAGGGAAGTGGTCACAGGCAGGGCTAGGCTAGTAGGAGGAAAGTGGTCACAGGCAGGGCTAGGCTAGTGGGAGGAGGGAAAGTGGTCACAGGCAGGGCTAGGCTAGTGGGAGGGGAGGGAAAGTGGTCACAGGCAAGGGCTAGGCTAGTGGGAGGGAAAGTGGTCACAGGCAGAGCTAGGCCATTGGGAGGGAAGGAAAGTGGTCACAGGCAGAGCTAGGCTAGTGAGAGGAAGGAAAGTGGACACAGGCAGAGCTAGGCTAGTGGGAGGAGGGAAAGTGGTCACAGGCAGGGCTAGTGGGAGGGGAGGGAAAGTGGTCACAGGCAGGGCTAGTGGGAGGGAAGGGAAAGTGGTCACAGGCAGGGCTAGTGGGAGGGAAGGGAAGTGGTCACAGGCATGGCTAGGCTAGTGGGACAGGAGGGAAAGTGGTCACAGGCAGAGCTAGGCTAGTTGGACGGGAGGGAAAGTGGTCACAGGTAGAGCTAGTCGGAGGGAAGGGAAAGTGGTCACAGGCAGAGCTAGGCTAGTGGGAGGGAAGGGAAGGGTGGTGACAGGCAGGGCTAATAGGATTGAAGGGAAAGTGGCCATAGGCAGGGCTAGTTGGAGGGGAGGGAAAGTAGTCACAGGCAGAGCTAGTGAGAGGGGAGGGAGAGCCGTCATAGGCAGGGCTAGTGGGAGGGAGGGAAAGTGGTCACAGGCAGGGCTAGTCGGAGGGAAGGGAAGGGTGGTGACAGGCAGGGCTAGTGGGAAGGAAGGGAAGGGTGGTGACAGGCAGGGCTAGTGGGAGGGGAAGTGGTCACAGGCAGGGCTAGGCTAGTGGGAGGGAAAGTGGTCACAGGCAGGGCTAGGCTAGTGGGAGGGGAGGGAAAGTGGTCACAGGCAGGGCTAGGCTAGTGGGAGGGAGGGAAAGTGGTCACAGGCAAGGGCTAGGCTAGTGGGAGGGAAAGTGGTCACAGGCAGAGCTAGGCCATTGGGAGGGAAGGGAAAGTGGTCACAGGCAGAGCTAGGCTAGTGAGAGGGAAGGGAAAGTGGACACAGGCAGAGCTAGGCTAGTGGGAGGGGAGGAAAGTGGTCACAGGCAGGGCTAGTGGGAGGGGAGGGAAAGTGGTCACAGGCAGGGCTAGTGGGAGGGAAGGGAAGTGGTCACAGGCATGGCTAGGCTAGTGGGACAGGAGGGAAAGTGGTCACATGCAGAGCTAGGCTAGTGGGACAGGAGGGAAAGTGGTCACATGCAGAGCTAGGCTAGTGGGACAGGAGGGAAAGTGGTCACAGGCAGAGCTAGGCTAGTCGGACGGGAGGGAAAGTGGTCACAGGCAGGGCTAGGCTAGTGGGAGGGAAAGTGGTCACAGGCAGAGCTAGGCTAGTGGGAGGAAAGTGGTCACAGGCAGAGCTAGGATAGTGGGAGGGAAGGGAAAGTGGTCACAGGCAGGGCTAGTGGGAGGGGAGGGAAAGTGGTCACAGGCAGGGCTTGTGGGAGCGGTGGGAAAGTGGTCACAGGCAGGGCTAGTGGGAGGGAAGGGAAAGTGGTCACAGGAAGGGCTAGTGGGAGGGAAGGGAAAGTGGTCACAGGCAGGGCTAGTGGGAGGGAAGGAAAGTGGTCACAGGCAGGGCTAGTGGGAGGGAAAGTGGTCACATGCAGAGCTAGGCTAGTGGGAGGGAGGAAAGTGGTCACAGTCAGAGCTAGGCTAGTTGGAGGGGAGGGAAAGTGGTCACAGTCAGAGCTAGGCTAGTTGGAGGGGAGGGGAGGGAAAGTGGTCACAGTCAGAGCTAGGCTAGTTGGAGGGTGGTCACAGTCAGAGGAAAAAGTGGTCACAGGCAGGGCTAGGCTAGTGGGAGGGGAGGGAAAGTGGTCACAGGCAAGGGCTAGGCTAGTGGGAGGGAAAGTGGTCACAGGCAGGGCTAGTGGGAGGGAAGGGAAAGTGGTCACAGGCAGGGCTAGTGGGAGGGAAGGGAAGTGGTCACAGGCATGGCTAGGCTAGTGGGACAGGAGGGAAAGTGGTCACATGCAGAGCTAGGCTAGTGGGACAGGAGGGAAAGTGGTCACAGGCAGAGCTAGGCTAGTCGGACGGGAGGGAAAGTGGTCACAGGTAGAGCTAGTCGGAGGGAAGGGAAAGTGGTCACAGGCAGAGCTAGGCTAGTGGGAGGGAAGGGAAGGGTGGTGACAGGCAGGGCTAATAGGATTGAAGGGAAAGTGGCCATAGGCAGGGCTAGTTGGAGGAGGGAAAGTAGTCACAGGCAGAGCTAGTGAGAGGGAGGGAGAGTCGTCATAGGCAGGGCTAGTGGGAGGGGAGGGAAAGTGGTCACAGGCAGGGCTAGTGGGAGGGAAGGGAAGGGTGGTGACAGGCAGGGTTAGTGGGAGGGAAGGGAAGGGTGGTGACAGGCAGGGCTAGTGGGAGGGGAAGTGGTCACAGGCAGGGCTAGGCTAGTGGGAGGGAAAGTGGTCACAGGCAGGGCTAGGCTAGTGGGAGGAGGGAAAGTGGTCACAGGCAGGGCTAGGCTAGTGGGAGGGGAGGAAAGTGGTCACAGGCAAGGGCTAGGCTAGTGGGAGGGAAGGGAAAGTGGACACAGGCAGAGCTAGGCTAGTGGGAGGGGAGGGAAAGTGGTCACAGGCAGGGCTAGTGGGAGGGGGGAAAGGGTCACAGGCAGGGCTAGTGGGAGGGAAGGGAAGTGGTCACAGGCATGGCTAGGCTAGTGGGACAGGAGGAAAGTGGTCACATGCAGAGCTAGGCTAGTGGGACAGGAGGGAAAGTGGTCACAGGCAGAGCTAGGCTAGTTGGACGGGAGGGAAAGTGGTCACAGGCAGGGCTAGGCTAGTGGGACGGGAGGGAAAGTGTTCACAGGCAGGGCTAGGCTAGTGGGAGGAAAGTGGTCACAGGCAGAGCTAGGATAGTGGGAGGGAAGGGAAAGTGGTCACAGGCAGGGCTAGTGGGAGGGGAGGGAAAGTGGTCACAGGCAGGGCTTGTGGGAGGGAAGGAAAGTGGTCACAGGCAGGGCTAGTGGGAGGGAAGGGAAAGTGGTCACAGGCAGGGCTAGTGGGAGGGAAAGTGGTCACATGCAGAGCTAGGCTAGTGGGAGGTGAGGGAAAGTGGTCACAGTCAGAGCTAGGCTAGTTGGAGGGAGGGAAAATGGTCACAGTCAGAGCTAGGCTAGTTGGAGGGGAGGGAAAGTGGTCACAGGCAGAGCTAGGCTAGTGGGAGGAGGGAAAGTGGTCACAGGCAGAGCTAGGCTAGTTGGAGGGAGGGAAAGTGGGCACAGGCAGAGCTAGTGGGAGGGGAGGAAAGTGGTCACAGGCAGGGCTAGTGGGAGGGAAGGGAAAGTGGTGACAGGCAGGGCTAGTGGGAGGGAAGGGAAAGTGGTCACAGGCAGGGCTAGTGGGAGGGAAGGAAAGTGTTCACAGGCAGGGCTAGTGGGAGGGAAGGGAAAGTGGTCACAGGCAGGGCTAGTGGGAGGGAAGGAAAGTGGTGACAGGCAGGGCTAGTGGGAGGAGGAAAGGGGTCACAGGCAGAGCTAGGATAGTGGGAGGGGAGGGAAAGTGGTCACAGGCAGAGCTAGGATAGTGGGAGGAGGGAAAGTGGTCACAGGCAGAGCTAGGATAGTGGGAGGGGAGGGAAAAGTGGTCACAGGCAGAGCTAGGATAGTGGGAGGAGGAAAGTGGTCACAGGCAGAGCTAGGATAGTGGGAGGAGGGAAAGTGGTCACAGGCAGAGCTAGGATAGTGGGAGGGGAGGAAAGTGGTCACAGGCAGAGCTAGGATAGTGGGAGGAGGGAAAGTGGTCACAGGCAGGGCTTGTGGGAGGGGAGGGAAAGTGGTCACAGGCAGGGCTAATGGGAGTGAAGGGAAAGTGGTCACAGGCAGGGCTAGTGGGAGGAAGGTGGTCACAGGCAGGGTTAGGCTAGTGGGAGGGAAGGTAAATGGTCACATGCAGGGCTAGTGGGAGTGGGAGGGAAAGTGGTCACAGGCAGGGCTAGGCTAGTGGGAGCGGAGGGAAAGTGGTCACAGGCAGGGTTAGGCTAGTGGGAGCGGGAGGGAAAGTGGTCACAGGCAGGGCTAGTGGGAGTGAAGGTGGTCACAGGCAGGGTTAGGCTCGTGGGAGGGAAGGGAGAGTGGTCACAGGCAGGGCTAGTGGGAGGGAAGGGAAAGTGGTCACAGGCAGAGCTAGTGGGAGGGAAGGGAAAGTGGTCACAGGCAGCTAGTGGGAGGAAGGGAAAGTGGTCACAGGCAGAGCTAGTGGGAGGGAAGGGAAAGTGGTCACAGGCAGAGCTAGTGGGAGGGAAGGGAAAGTGGTCACAGGCAGAGCTAGTGGGAGGGAAGGAAAGTGGTCACAGGCAGAGCTAGTGGGAGGAAGCTGAAAGTGGTCACAGGCAGAGCTAGTGGGAGGGAAGGAAAGTGGTCACAGGCAGAGCTAGTGGGAGGGAAGGAAAGTGGTCACAGGCAGAGCTAGTGGGAGGGAAGGGAAAGTGGTCACAGGCAGAGCTAGGCTAGTGGGAGGGAAGGGAAAGTGGTCACAGGCAGAGCTAGGCTAGTTGGAGGAGGGAAAGTGGTCACAGGCAGAGCTAGTGGGAGGAGGGAAAGTGGTGACAGGCAGGGCTAGTGGGAGGGAAGGAAAATGGTCACAGGCAGGGTTAGGCTAGTGGGAGGGAAAGTGGTCACAGGCAGAGCTAGGCTAGTGGGAGGGAAGGGAAAGTGGTCACAGGCAGAGCTAGGCTAGTTGGAGGGAGGGAAAGTGGTCACAGGCAGAGCTAGTGGGAGGAGGGAAAGTGGTGACAGGCAGGGCTAGTGGGAGGGAAGGGAAAATGGTCACAGGCAGGGTTAGGCTAGTGGGAGGGAAAGTGGTCACAGGCAGGGCTAGGCTAGTGGGAGGGAAAGTGGTGACAGGCAGGGCTAGTGGGAGGGAAGGGAAAGTAGTCACAGGCAGGGTTAGGCTAGTGGGAGGGAAGGGAAAGTAGTCACAGGCAGGGTTAGGCTAGTGGGAGGGGAGGAAAGTGGTCACAGGCAGGGTTAGGCTAGTGGGAGGGGAGGGAAAGTGGTCACAGGCAGAGCTAGGCTAGTTGAAGGGGAGGAAAGTGGTCACAGGCAGAGCTAGTGGGAGGGAAGCTGAAAGTGGTCACAGGCAGAGCTAGTGGGAGGGAAGGGAAAGTGGTCACAGGCAGAGCTAGTGGGAGGAAGGAAAGTGGTCACAGGCAGAGCTAGTGGGAGGGAAGGGAAAGTGGTCACAGGCAGAGCTAGGCTAGTGGGAGGGAAGGAAAGTGGTCACAGGCAGAGCTAGGCTAGTTGGAGGAGGGAAAGTGGTCACAGGCAGAGCTAGTGGGAGGAGGAGGAAAGTGGTCACAGGCAGGGTTAGGCTAGTGGGAGGGAAGGGAAAGTAGTCACAGGCAGGGTTAGGCTAGTGGGAGGGGAGGGAAAGTGGTCACAGGCAGGGTTAGGCTAGTGGGAGGGGAGGGAAAGTGGTCACAGGCAGAGCTAGGCTAGTTGAAGGGGAGGGAAAGTGGTCACAGGCAGAGCTAGTGGGAGGAAGCTGAAAGTGGTCACAGGCAGAGCTAGTGGGAGGGAAGGGAAAGTGGTCACAGGCAGAGCTAGTGGGAGGGAAGGGAAAGTGGTCACAGGCAGAGCTAGTGGGAGGGAAGGAAAGTGGTCACAGGCAGAGCTAGGCTAGTGGGAGGGAAGGGAAAGTGGTCACAGGCAGAGCTAGGCTAGTTGGAGGAGGGAAAGTGGTCACAGGCAGAGCTAGTGGGAGGAGGGAAAGTGGTCACAGGCAGGGCTAGTGGGAGGGAAGGGAAAGTGGTGACAGGCAGGGCTAGTGGGAGGGAAGGGAAAATGGTCACAGGCAGGGTTAGGCTAGTGGGAGGAAAGTGGTCACAGGCAGGGCTAGGCTAGTGGGAGGAAAGTGGTGACAGGCAGGGCTAGTGGGAGGGAAGGGAAAGTAGTCACAGGCAGGGTTAGGCTAGTGGGAGGGAAGGGAAAGTAGTCACAGGCAGGGTTAGGCTAGTGGGAGGGGAGGGAAAGTGGTCACAGGCAGGGTTAGGCTAGTGGGAGGGAGAGGAAAGTGGTCACAGGCAGAGCTAGGCTAGTTGAAGGGGAGGGAAAGTGGTCACAGGCAGAGCTAGTGGGAGGGGAGGAGAAAGTGGTGACAGGCAGGGCTAGTGGGAGGGAAGGGAAAGTGGTCACAGACAGAGCTAGGCTAGTTGGAGGAGGAAAGTGGTCACAGGCAGAGCTACTGGGAGGGGAGGGAAAGTGGTCACAGGCAGGGCTAGTGGGAGGGAAGGGAAAGTGGTGACAGGCAGGGCTAGTGGGAGGGAAGGAAAGTGGTCACAGGCAGGGTTAGGCTAGTGGGAGGAAAGTGGTCACAGGCAGGGTTAGGCTAGTGGGAGGGAAAGTGGTCACAGGCAGGGTTAGGCTAGTGGGAGGGAAGGGAAAGTAGTCACAGGCAGGGTTAGGCTAGTGGGAGGAGGGAAAGTGGTCACAGGCAGAGCTAGGCTAGTTGAAGGGGAGGGAAAGTGGTCACAGGCAGGGCTAGTTGGAGGGGAGGGAAAGTGGTCACAGGCAGGGCTAGTTGGAGGGGAGGGAAAGTGGTCACAGGCAGGGCTAGTTGGAGGGGAGGGAAAGTGCTCACAGGCAGGGCTAGTTGGAGGAGGGAAAGTGGTCACAGGCAGGGCTAGGCTAGTGGGAGGAAAGTGGTCACAGGCAGGGCTAGGCTAGTGGGAGGGAAAGTGGTCACAGGCAGGGCTAGGCTAGTGGGAGGGAAAGTGGTCACAGGCAGGGCTAGGCTAGTGGGAGGAAAGTGGTCACAGGCAGGGCTAGGCTAGTGGGAGGGTAGGGAAAGTGGTCACAGGCAGAGCTAGTGGGAGTGGAGGGAAAGTGGTCACAGGCAGGGCTAGTGGGAGGGGAGGGAAAGTGGTCACAGGCAGGGTTAGGCTAGTGGGAGGGAGGGGAGGGAAAGTGGTCACAGGCAGGGCTAGTGGGAGGGAAGGTGGTCACAGGCAGGGTTAGGCTAGTGGGAGGGAAGGGAACGTAGTCACAGGCAGGGCTAGTGGGAGGAAGGAAAGTGGTCACTGGCAGAGCTAGTGGGAGGGGGGGGAGTGGTCACAGGCAGGGTTAGGCTAGTGGGAGGAAGGGAATGTAGTCACAGGCAGGGCTAGTGGGAGGGAAGGAAAGTGGTCACAGGCAGGGCTAGGCTTGTTGGAGGGGAGGAAAGTGGTCACAGGCAGAGCTAGTGGGAGGGAAGGGAAAGGGGTCACAGGCAGGGCTAGGCTAGTGGGAAGGGAGGGAATGTGGTCACAAGCAGAGCTAGGCTAGTGGAAGGAAAAGTGGTCACAGGCAGTGCTATTGGGAGGGAAGAGAAAGTGGTCACAGGCAGGGCTAGTGGGACAGGAGGGAAAGTGGTCACAGGCAGGGCTGGTGGGAGGGTGGGAGGAGGAAAGTGGTCACAGGCAGGGTTAGGCTAGTGGGAGGGAAGGGAAAGTGGTCACAGGCAGACACACTAGCCTAGTGGGAGGGGAGGGAAAGTGGGAGGGAAGGGAAAGTGGTCACAGGCAGGTTTAGGCTAGTGGGAGGGAAGGGAATGTAGTCACAGGCAGGGCTAGTGGGAGGGAAGGGAAAGTGGTCACAGGCAGAGCTAGGGTAGTGGGAGGGAAGGGAAAGTGGTCACATTCTGATATAGTACTTTTTGCACAACTGCCTCTGAGTATGCTTTCCAGACACTGCAACCATAGCATCGACTCTGCTGTTCAGGTGTGTGTGTGTGTGTGTGTGTGTGTGTGTGTGTGTGTGTGCGCGTCATCGTGAACCACATTGAGTGTATTTCTATCTGTATTGTTTGGTCACACTTCCTTTTACTAAGCCTTGTCCTTGAATTGTTCTCAGTTGTCCTTTATAATACCAACAAGTCTGTCTTTGAGGAGAGAAAAGTCTGGGACTCCTCTGAGCTGGCTTCTTTACTTTACATACTCATGTCCTAGCTTCCCTTGAGTGTGTGTGGGCTCTGTAAGCGGTTTAGAGCCTTGGGAAGAGAGATAGATGAGGAGAGGCGTGTGCTATTGGCATGCATGCTGTGTAAGTCTGTCGCTCCCTGCTTCCTTCCCCTCCTCCCTCTCCCTCTTTCCCATGTCACCCCATCTCTCACTCTCTTTATGGGAGTGAGAGATGAGCCAGCAGGTCAGTGCTGTAAACTGGGTAACAAGCTCTGTGGCTGTGTCAGCCCGCCACAGCTAAAGAAGAGAAGCCGGCCTTAAGATTGATGTCCACTGTTCCACTCTGCCCTGCAGCAGGAAGAAGAGGGAGGGAGAGGGGGGAAAGGGAGGGGGAGGAAGGGGAGTAGGCATGACGGGCGGAGGGAGGCAAGACGGGCCAAGGAGGGAGGCAAGACGGGCCAAGGGGGAAGGAGGACGGGCCAAGGGGGAAGGAGGACGGGCCAAGGGGGAAGGAGGACGGGCCAAGGGGGAAGGAGGACGGGCCAAGGGGGAAGGAGGACGGGCCAAGGGGGAAGGAGGACGGGCCAAGGGGGAAGGAGGACGGGCCAAGGGGGAAGGAGGACGGGCCAAGGGGGAAGGAGGACGGGCCAAGGGGGAAGGAGGACGGGCCAAGGGGGGAAGGAGGACGGGCCAAGGGGGGAAGGAGGACGGGCCAAGGGGGAAGGAGGACGGGCCAAGGGGGAAGGAGGACGGGCCAAGGGGGAAGGAGGACGGGCCAAGGGGGAAGGAGGACGGGCCAAGGGGGAAGGAGGACGGGCCAAGGGGGAAGGAGGACGGGCCAAGGGGGAAGGAGGACGGGCCAAGGGGGAAGGAGGACGGGCCAAGGGGGAAGGAGGACGGGCCAAGGGGGGAAGGAGGACGGGCCAAGGGGGAAGGAGGACGGGCCAAGGGGGAAGGAGGACGGGCCAAGGGGGAAGGAGGACGGGCCAAGGGGGAAGGAGGACGGGCCAAGGGGGAAGGAGGACGGGCCAAGGGGGAAGGAGGACGGGCCAAGGGGGAAGGAGGACGGGCTAAGGGGGAAGGAGGACTGGCAAGACGGGGAAAAGGGGGAGGGAAGATGGCGGGATGGAGGGGAGGAGGAAAGACGGGCAGAGGGAGGCAAGACTGGCGAAGGCGGGAAAGTGGGGAGGAATGAAGGGGGGAGGGAGGGAAGGGGAGGGAAAACAGGTGGAGGCAGGAAAGGGGGAGGGAAGCAGGGAAGGCTTAGAATTGACTTAGATCTTCCAGACAACATTGTAAACCCTGACAACTCAATGGCAAACCCTGGAGATGGATTATAAAGGAGCTGCACTCAATGTGTTCACATGCATACATTCAGCATATCCACTAATATCCTAACACATGGCTGATATTTTCTATTGATACATTATACTGTTGTACAACACTGTCTGTACACTCACCAATCAATGTATACAAGGTCATATCATATTCCTGTGGTCTATTTGTGTACAGTATGTAACGGGCTTCACTGTACTGCTGAGCGTGTTGTTTCCTCTCCCACAACATGCTTGATCTCGTGCTCCCTGCCACGCCAACACGTCTACCTCGCCGCCATGCTTGACAACATACTCACCACTGAAAAATACCTGATTCAATGGCACCATTGGCTCCTTTTCAAGCTGTGGGTGACTATCCTGTACGATCTGACTCCGTTACACACTACAACACGTATGATAAGTCTTCTACTCCATGGGTGACTATCCTGTACGATCTGACTCCGTTACACACTACAACACGTATGATAAGTCTTCTACTCCATGGGTGACTATCCTGTATGATCTGACTCCGTTACACACTACAACACGTATGATAAGTCTTCTACTCCATGGGTGACTATCCTGTACGATCTGACTCCGTTACACACTACAACACGTATGATAAGTCTTCTACTCCATGGGTGACTATCCTGTACGATCTGACTCCGTTACACACTACAACACGTATGATAAGTCTTCTACTCCATGGGTGACTATCCTGTACGATCTGACTCCGTTACACACTACAACACGTATGATAAGTCTTCTACTCCATGGGTGACTATCCTGTATGATCTGACTCCGTTACACACTACAACACGTATGATAAGTCTTCAACTCCATGGGTGACTATCCTGTACGATCTGACTCCGTTACACACTACAACACGTATGATAAGTCTTCTACTCCATGGGTGACTATCCTGTACGATCTGACTCCGTTACACACTACAACACGTATGATAAGTCTTCTACTCCATGGGTGACTATCCTGTACGATCTGACTCCGTTACACACTACAACACGTATGATAAGTCTTCTACTCCATGGGTGACTATCCTGTACGATCTGACTCCGTTACACACTACAACACGTATGATAAGTCTTCTACTCCATGGGTGACTATCCTGTACGATCTGACTCCGTTACACACTACAACACGTATGATAAGTCTTCTACTCCATGGGTGACTATCCTGTACGATCTGACTCCGTTACACACTACAACACGTATGATAAGTCTTCTACTCCATGACCCCTCCCTCTCCTGTGACAAGTGAAAAAGACTGAGGCCTCAGGGGAGAGATGGAAGAGGAGACAGATGGGGATAATAGCTAGATAGATGAAGGGAGATGATCAGGTGACAGAGATGGGACAAGACAGTGAGAGAAGGAAAACTAGACAGAAAAGGAATTGATCCTCTTGTACAGATCTGTCTGGTTTATTGACGGATCTTGACAAAATAAATCACACAACTTTGTTTCAACAACACATGACTTCTTCCCGGTGTGTCTGTTTAGTTTTGTGTAAAAAGCAGGTGTTGGTCTGACTCTTCCGTAGTGTTCTGAGAGGATAGTCTGCAGCACACAGAGGGCAGACAGACACGCTCTCCCCGAGATATGTGAAATGAACCGGCTGCTAACAACGGATGGAGAAATTAGAGCAGGGAACGAATTAGACCAGGGAGCTGAGAGCACACTAACACACAGACATGCACACACTCATATATAAACTGCTAATTACTTTGTGAGCTCCAATCTGTGGTGCGATGGAGCAGGAGCAATATTGTGCTATTGTGGGTGTTTGCCTGGCTCATAACAACAGACCAGTGAGGGGGAGACAAGCTCATATATTAAGATAACCCTGAAATGGAATTGTATTTCCCTGGCGGTTCAAACGACTTCTGTGGTTGTGAACTGATAGTGGATGAGATTTGGCTTTAATGAAGCAAGACTTATTGTGCACAATGCAGCAGAGGTACGTAGGTGGGGGGGGGGGGTGTTTGTGACTAGGTGCCCTGTTATCAGTATGTGTTTGTGTTGCCACAGAGGATATTTTGTTGCTATTATTCAAGCTAGTGTGAAGTGTGTGTCTGAGCGCGGAGAATCATTCGGCTTGAAATAATCAAATGAAAGAGTTTTATTCCTTTGGTGTCGGGCTCATCCCTGGCTTAATCTTTCTCAAGATCCCTAAAGACTCATTGGAGTGTGTTAATTTGTGTGTATGCATTCGTGTGCGTGTGTGTGTGTGTGTGTGTACCCACTGTTATGGCAGTGTCACATTCATCTATTTATTAAAATGTTCCCTCCTGGCCTGGCCCGTCCCTAATGAGACCTGTGGAGCAGATGAGTGATGGAGCTGAACTCTGCCTGGGAGGACAACACACACCTCTAGGAGAGGGAGGGAGGAAGGAGCGAGGAAGGGGGAGAGCAGGAGTGAGGAAAGGGAGCTGGTAGAAGGAAGGAAGGAGAGAGGAGAGAAAGAGGTAGAGGGAGGGTATGTGACTGATAGAGATGCACTGTTGGTTAAGACAAGGAGGAGATGGAAGGAGCTGAAAGACTAGAGGAGTAGATGACGAGAGAGGCGGTAGAGGATGAGCGCCGGAGAGAGGCGGTAGAGGATGAGCGCCGGAGAGAGGCGGTAGAGGATGAGCGCCGGAGAGAGGCGGTAGAGGATGAGCGCCGGAGAGAGGCGGTAGAGGATGAGCGCCGGAGAGGCGGTAGAGATGAGCGCCGGAGAGAGGCGGTAGAGGATGAGCGCCGGAGAGAGGCGGTAGAGGATGAGCGCGGGAGAGAGGCGGTAGAGGATGAGCGCCGGAGAGGCGGTAGAGGATGAGCGCGCGGAGAGAGGCGGTAGAGGATGAGCGCCGGAGAGAGGCGGTAGAGATGAGCGCCGGAGAGAGGCGGTAGAGGATGAGCGCCCGGAGAGAGGCGGTAGAGGATGAGCGCCCGGAGAGAGGCGGTGGAGGATGAGCGCCCGGAGAGAGGCGGTGGAGGATGAGCGCCGGAGAGAGGCGGTGGAGGATGAGCGCCGGAGAGAGGCGGTGGAGGATGAGCGCCGGAGAGAGGCAGAAAGAAAGATACTGCACATGGACAGGCAGAGATGGGAGGGAAAAAGACAGAGGGAGGGCGTGAGGGTGGGGAGGGAGGAGAGCGCACGCTAATACAGAGGGGAAGAAACAGAGATGGCGTGAGCTGGAGGGAAGGAGACAGACATTGTGTCATAACAGTGAGATTTTGAAGGACAGCGAGGGAGGTGGGTTGTCTTGCGAGGGGCCCGGTCCATTTGTTACCAGCATGTGGGTAAATGAAAGGCTTCTCTCTGCCTCGTTAAGCTTGATGCACTGCCCCAGCCATCCTAGCGCAGCGCTGATTAAAATGCACCGTCTGCAGCGGCAGGGCTGGAGGAGCCAGAGGAGTGGGCAGCAGACCAGGGCTGAGGCTGCACTCCTGTCCCCTTAATGCAATGCCACAGCAAATGGGCCGAAAGGTCACGCCTCAGTGACCCCACAGCTATGCCTTATTTATCTAGCCTTTTACCTCAGCCAGAGGGGTTGGGAGAGATGAGGCCAGAGGGAGGTTCTTTGGCTCATTTGTCCAATTTGAGGACAAGTGATTTACAGGTTATACAGAAGCTTGAAATTGCAACTCCTCGTGAGTCATTGGAATAGATGAAATCCATCTTCTTGGAATATTCAGTTCAGCCACACATACTTGCACTGGCTAGCGCTAAGGCTCGCACTGGCTAGCGCTAAGGCTCGCACTGGCTAGCGCTAAGGCTCGCACTGGCTAGCGCTAAGGCTCGCACTGGCTAGCGCTAAGGCTCGCACTGGCTAGCGCTAAGGCTCGCACTGGCTAGCGCTAAGGCTCGCACTGGCTAGCGCTAAGGCTCGCACTGGCTAGCGCTAAGGCTCGCACTGGCTAGCGCTAAGGCTCGCACTGGCTAGCGCTAAGGCTCGCACTTATACCATTGACGCAGGGTTCTCAGAATCAAGTCTTCACACACACCTGCCCTCTCCCCCTCCCTTCCTTCCTCTTCCATTCAGTGTAATGAGCCTGTACCTGAGAATAAGCTAGAAAGAAAGAGAAAGTGCACTAATTCGATCTCCTCCTCGTTTCATCTCTCGTCTCTTTGATAGTTACAAACACCAACTGTATAATCTCTGTGAACGGGGGGAAAAGGGAAATGAGGAAGAAGATTTAACCTGCTTCTGTCTGCCCACCTCTGCCCAACCTTCACTCTTCATGTGATCTGTGGCTACCTGCTGTGCTGTTTTCCGTGAGCTGAGGCAAAAAGGAAGGAATTAGGTTAGAACCGTAAACCACTAGACTGCTAGTAAACCAACACTAGCTGGGACTCAGAAGACAGATCTATAGATCTGGCACAGTTCCTTATTCAGTTGAAGCACAAGGCATAGTGACGGGATTGGTCTGGTGACAACGGGCGCTTCCCAATTTCCCGTTATAGTGCACTACTTTTGATCAGTGTCCATAGGGCTCTGGTAAAAGGTAGGGTGCCATTTGGGATACAACCGTACTGTTGAAGGGCAAGGCATTGGATAGCGACAGGTAGTTACTGTACTGTCAGTCCAGCCATGCTGATCTATGGTCTTGTTATAGAGGAGGCTTATAAAGACTTGGATGTTTGATCTGTGGATGCACCTGGCTGCACATGTTGGGTGGTGTGACAGGCTTTTGTTCATTTGAATTCCTCCGTATTTCTCGTTCCGCTCTCCCTTCTCTAACCCCCCTCCTTTTCTCCCTCTATTACACCCTTCTTGTGTTTCCTCTCCTGCTTTCTCTTGAACCCCAACTTGTTCTGTTTGCTCCCTCCCTCTCTTTTCTCTCCTATCTCTCCATCTTCTCTATCCTTCCTCTCTCTCTGTGGTCTGTGGTGCAGGTCCAGAGAGGTATAATTGGGCTGTGCCCTGTTAGAGCTGCTGGGAGAGGAGCTTTAATCTTTAGTCTCGCTCAAAATGCAAAGTGAAGGCTTGAGGCTGCTTGCTACACCACGGCTGGGATTTTACTCCAGACACACACATATACACACACATATATCTATATCTATCACACCAAGTCAGAAGTTTACATACACCTTAGCCAAATACATTTAAACTCAGTTTTTCACAATTCCTGACATTTAATCAGACTGTATATTCCCTGTCTTAGGTCAGTTAGGATCACCAATTTATTTTAAGAATGTGAAATGTCAGAATAATAGTGTAGAGTGATTTATTTCAGCTGTTATTTCTTTCAACACTTTCACAGTGGGTCAGAATAGGTTTGAGGTCAGGGCTTTCTGATGGTTGCTCCAATACCTTGACGTTGTTGTCCTTAAGCCATTTTGCCACAACTTTGCTTGCAAGTATTCTTGGGGTCATTGTCCATTTGGAAAACCTATTTGCAACCAAGCTTTAACTTCCTGACTGATGTCTTGAGATGTTTCTTCAATATATCCACATAATTTTCCTCCCTCATGATGCCATCTATTTTGTAAAGTGCACCAGTCCCTCCTGCAGCAAAGCACACCCACAACATGATGCTGCCACCCCCGTGCTTCACGGTTGGGATGGTGTTCTTCGGCTTGCAAGCATCTCCCTTTTTCTTCCAAATATAATGGTCATTGTGGCCAAACAGTTATATTTTTGTTTCTTCAGACCAGAGGACATTACTCCAAAAAGTATGCTCTTTGTCCCCATGTACAGTTGCAAACCGTAGTCTGGCTTTTTTATGGCGTTTTGGAGCAGTGGCTTCTTCCTTGCTGAGCTGCCTTTCAGGTTATTTCGATATAGGACTCGTTTTACTGTGGATATAGATATTTTTGTACCTGTTTACTCCAGCATCCACACAAGGTCCTTTGCTGTTGTTCTGGGATTGATTTTCACTTTTCGCACCAGAGCACGTTCGTCTCTAGGAGGCAGAATGTGTCTCCTTCCTGAGCGGTATGATGGCTGCGTAGTCCCATGGTGTTTATACTTGCGTACTATTGTTTGTAGAGAAGAACATGGTGCCTTCAGGCATTTGGAAACTCTCCCAAGGATGAACCAGACTTGTTGAGGTCTACAATTTTGTTTCTGATTTCTTTTGATTTTCCCATGATTTCAAGCGAAGAGGCGCTGAGTTTGAAGGTAGGCCTTGAAATACATCCACAGGTACACCTCCAATTGACTCAAATGATGTCAATTAGCCTATCAGAAGCTTCTAAAGCCATGACATCATTTTCTGGAATTTTCCAAGCTGTTTAAAGGCACAGTCAACTTAGTGTATGTCAACTTCTGACCCACTGGAATTGTATTACTGGAACTGTCTGTAAACAATTGTTGAACAAATTACTTGTCATGCACAAAGTAGTTGTCCTAACCGACTTGCCAAAACTATAGTTTGTTTACAAGAAATGAGTGGAATGGTTGAAAAACAAGTTTTAATGTCTCCAACCTAAGTGTATGTAAACTTCCGACTTCAACTGTATACAGACACACACACACACACACACACACACACTAAGCATTTCACTGTTAGTCTACACCTGTTGTTTACGAAGCATAG
This sequence comes from Oncorhynchus tshawytscha, assembly GCF_018296145.1. Lineage (NCBI taxonomy): Eukaryota > Metazoa > Chordata > Actinopteri > Salmoniformes > Salmonidae > Oncorhynchus > Oncorhynchus tshawytscha. The sequence goes on from NC_056437.1 coordinate 85,461,571, forward strand.
GACACATGTTCACGGACACACATGCTGCAGTCTGTCCAGCAGTCCGTTTTCCATAAGTTGTTGGGACCTATGAATACTGAGAGACGTGTTGTGTTGACTGTTTAAAAAAATATATTTCACCTTTATTTAACCAGGTAGGCTAGTTGAGAATAAGTTCTCATTTACAACTGCCACCTGGCCAAGATAAAGCATATCAATTCGACACATACAACAACACACAGTTACACATGGAATAAACAAAACATAGTCAATAATATAGTAGAATAAAAGAAAACAAAAAGTCTATATACAGTGAGTGCAAATGAGGTAAGATAAGGGAGTTAAGGCAATAAATAGGCCACGGTGGTGAAGTAATTACAATATAGCAATTAAACACTGGAATGGTAGATGTGCAGAAGATGAATGCGAAGTAGAAATACTGTGGTGCAAAGGAGCAAGATAAATAAATACAGTATGGGGATGAGGTAGGTAGATAGATGGGCTGTTTACAGATGGGCTATGTACAGGTGCAGTGATCTGTGAGCTGCTGACAGCTGGTGCTTAAAGCTAGTGAGGGAAACATGAGTCTCCAGCTTCAGAGATTTTTGCAGTTCGTTCCAGTCCTTGGCAGCAGAGAACTGGAAGGAAAGACGACCAAGGGAGGAATTTGCTTTGGGGGTGACCAGTGAGATATACCTGCTGGAGCGCGTGCTACGAGTGGGTGCTGCTATGGTGACCAGTGAGCTGAGATAAGGCGGGCTTTACCTAGCAGAGACTTGTAGGTAGCCAGTGGGTTTGGCAACGAATATGAAGCGAGGGCCAACCAACGAGAGCGTACAGGTCGCAATGCTGGGTAGTGTATGGATGTTTGGTGACAAAACAGATAGCACTGTGATAGACTGCATCCAGTTTGTTGAGTAGAGTGTTGGAGGCTATTATATAGATGACATCACCAAAGTCGAGGATCGGTAGGATGGTCAGTTTTACGAGGGTATGTTTGGCAGCATGAGTGAAGGATGCTTTGTTGCGATATAGGAAGCTGATTCTAGATTTAATTTTGCATTGGAGATGCTTAATGTGGGTCTGGAAGGAGAATTTACAGTCTTACCAGACACCTAGGTATTTGTAGTTGTCCACGTATTCTAAGTCAGAGCCGTCCAGAGTAGTGATGCTGGACGGGCGAGTAGGTGCGGGCAGTGACCGGTTGAATAGCATGCATTTAGTTTTCCCTACGTTTAAGAGCAGTTGGAGTCCATGGAAGGAGAGCTGTATGACATTGACGCTCATCTGGAGGTCAGTTAACACAGTGTCCAAAGAGGGGCCAGAAGTATACAGAATGGTATGATCTAGAGCTGTACCAGAGAATCACCAGCAGCAAGAGCAACATCATTAATGTGTACAGAGAAGAGAGTCGGCCGGAGGATTGAACCCTGTGAGAATTGAACCCAGATGTCCGGACAACAGGCCCTCTAATTTGACACACTGAACTCTGTCTGAGAAGTAGTTGGTGAACAAGGCGAGGCTGTCATTTGAGAAACCAAGGCTGTCGAGTCTGCCAATAAGAATGTGGTGATTGACAGAGTCAAAAGCCTTGGCCAGGTCGATGAATACGTCTGCACAGTAATGTCTCTTATTGATGGCGGTTATGATGTCGTTTACAACCTTGAGCGTGGCTGAGGTGCAGCCATGACAAGCTCGGAAACCAGATTGCATAGCGGAGAAGGTACGGTGGGATTCGAAATGGTCGATAATCGATGTAATCTATGGTTGGTAATGCTATGGAGGGTATAGAGACGTGTTGTGTTGACTGGTTAATGCTATGGAGGGTATAGAGATGTGTTTTGTTGACTGGTTAATGCTGTGGAGGGTATAGAGATGTGTTGTGTTGTGTTGACTGGTTAATGCTGTGGAGGATATAGAGATGTGTTGACTGGTTAATGCTGTGGAGGGTATAGAGACGTGTTGTGTTGACTGGTTAATGCTGTGGAGGGTACAGAGATGTGTTGTGTTGACTGGTTAATGCTGTGGAGGATATAGAGACGTGTTGTGTTGACTGGTTAATGCTGTGGAGGGTATAGAGACGTGTTGTGTTGACTGGTTAATGCTGTGGAGGGTATAGAGACGTGTTGACTGGTTAATGAGTGTGGAGGGTATAGAGATGTTGACTGTTTAATGCTGTGGAGGATATAGAGACGTGTTGACTGGTTAATGCTGTGGAGGATATAGAGACGTGTTGTGTTGACTGGTTAATGAGTGTGGAGGGTATAGAGATGTGTTGACTGTTTAATGCTGTGGAGGATATAGAGACGTGTTGACTGGTTAATGCTGTGGAGGATATAGAGACGTGTTGTGTTGACTGGTTAATGCTGTGGAGGGTATAGAGACGTGTTGTGTTGACTGGTTAATGCTGTGGAGGGTATAGAGATGTGTTGACTGTTTAATGCTGTGGAGGATATAGAGACGTGTTGACTGGTTAATGCTGTGGAGGATATAGAGACGTGTTGACTGGTTAATGCTGTGGAGGATATAGAGACGTGTTGTGTTGACTGGTTAATGAGTGTGGAGGGTATAGAGATGTGTTGACTGTTTAATGCTGTGGAGGATATAGAGACGTGTTGACTGGTTAATGCTGTGGAGGATATAGAGACGTGTTGACTGGTTAATGCTGTGGAGGATATAGAGACGTGTTGACTCGTTAATGCTGTGGAGGGTATAGAGACGTGTTGTGTTGACTGGTTAATGCTGTGGAGGATATAGAGACGTGTTGACTCGTTAATGCTGTGGAGGATATAGAGACGTGTTGACTGGTTAATGCTGTGGGGGTATAGAGACGTGTTGACTGGTTAATGCTGTGGAGGGTATAGAGACGTGTTGACTGGTTAATGCTGTGGAGGGTATAGAGACGTGTTGACTGGTTAATGCTGTGTAGGGTATAGAGACGTGTTGACTGGTTAATGCTGTGGAGGGTATAGAGACGTGTTGACTGGTTAATGCTGTGGAGGATATAGAGACGTGTTGACTGGTTAATGCTGTGGAGGGTATAGAGACGTGTTGACTGGTTAATGCTGTGGAGGGTATAGAGATGTGTTGTGTTGACTGGTTAATGCTGTGGAGGATATAGAGAAGTGTTGTGTTGACTGGTTAATGCTGTGGAGGATATAGAGACGTGTTGACTCGTTAATGCTGTGGAGGGTATAGAGACGTGTTGTGTTGACTGGTTAATGCTGTGGAGGGTATAGAGACGTGTTGTGTCGACTGGTTAATGCTGTGGAGGGTATAGAGACGTGTTGTGTCGACTGGTTAATGCTGTGGAGGATATAGAGACGTGTTGACTGGTTAATGCTGTGGAGGATATAGAGACGTGTTGACTCGTTAATGCTGTGGAGGGTATAGAGACGTGTTGTGTTGACTGGTTAATGCTGTGGAGGATATAGAGACGTGTTGACTCGTTAATGCTGTGGAGGATATAGAGACGTGTTGACTGGTTAATGCTGTGGGGGTATAGAGACGTGTTGACTGGTTAATGCTGTGGAGGGTATAGAGACGTGTTGACTGGTTAATGCTGTGGAGGGTATAGAGACGTGTTGACTGGTTAATGCTGTGTAGGGTATAGAGACGTGTTGACTGGTTAATGCTGTGGAGGGTATAGAGACGTGTTGACTGGTTAATGCTGTGGAGGATATAGAGACGTGTTGACTGGTTAATGCTGTGGAGGATATAGAGACGTGTTGACTGGTTAATGCTGTGGAGGGTATAGAGATGTGTTGTGTTGACTGGTTAATGCTGTGGAGGATATAGAGAAGTGTTGTGTTGACTGGTTAATGCTGTGGAGGATATAGAGACGTGTTGACTCGTTAATGCTGTGGAGGGTATAGAGACGTGTTGTGTTGACTGGTTAATGCTGTGGAGGGTATAGAGACGTGTTGTGTCGACTGGTTAATGCTGTGGAGGGTATAGAGACGTGTTGTGTCGACTGGTTAATGCTGTGGAGGATATAGAGACGTGTTGTGTTGACTGGTTAATGCTGTGGAGGGTATAGAGACGTGTTGTGTCGACTGGTTAATGCTGTGGAGGGTATAGAGACGTGTTGTGTTGACTGGTTAATGCTGTGGAGGGTATAGAGACGTGTTGTGTCGACTGGTTAATGCTGTGGAGGGTATAGAGACGTGTTGTGTCGACTGGTTAATGCTGTGGAGGGTATAGAGACGTGTTGACTTGTTAATGAGTGTGGAGGGTATAGAGACGTGTTGTGTTGACTGGTTAATGCTGTGGAGGGTATAGAGACGTGTTGTGTTGACTGGTTAATGCTGTGGAGGATATAGAGACGTGTTGACTGGTTAATGCTGTGGAGGGTATAGAGACGTGTTGACTGGTTAATGCTGTGGAGGGTATAGAGACGTGTTGACTGGTTAATGCTGTGGAGGGTATAGAGACGTGTTGACTGGTTAATGCTGTGGAGGGTATAGAGACGTGTTGACTGGTTAATGCTGTGGAGGATATAGAGACGTGTTGACTGGTTAATGCTGTGGAGGGTATAGAGACGTGTTGACTGGTTAATGCTGTGGAGGGTATAGAGACGTGTTGTGTTGACTGGTTAATGCTGTGGAGGATATAGAGAAGTGTTGTGTTGACTGGTTAATGCTGTGGAGGGTATAGAGACGTGTTGACTGGTTAAAGCTGTGGAGGATATAGAGACGTGTTGACTCGTTAATGCTGTGGAGGATATAGAGAAGTGTTGTGTTGACTGGTTAATGCTGTGGAGGATATAGAGATGTGTTGACTGGTTAATGCTGTGGAGGGTATAGAGACGTGTTGACTGGTTAATGCTGTGGAGGGTATAGAGACGTGTTGTATTGACTGGTTAATGCTGTGGAGGATATAGAGACGTGTTGACTGGTTAATGCTGTGGAGGGTATAGAGACGTGTTGTGTTGACTGGTTAATGCTGTGGAGGATATAGAGACGTGTTGACTGGTTAATGCTGTGGAGGATATAGAGATGTGTTGACTGGTTAATGCTGTGGAGGATATAGAGATGTGTTGACTGGTTAATGCTGTGGAGGGTATAGAGATGTGTTGACTGGTTAATGCTGTGGAGGATATAGAGATGTGTTGACTGGTTAATGCTGTGGAGGGTATAGAGACGTGTTGACTGGTTAATGCTGTGGAGGGTATAGAGACGTGTTGTATTGACTGGTTAATGCTGTGGAGGGTATAGAGACGTGTTGTGTTGACTGGTTAATGCTGTGGAGGATATAGAGACGTGTTGACTGGTTAATGCTGTGGAGGATATAGAGATGTGTTGACTGGTTAATGCTGTGGAGGATATAGAGATGTGTTGACTGGTTAATGCTGTGGAGGGTATAGAGATGTGTTGACTGGTTAATGCTGTGGAGGATATAGAGATGTGTTGACTGGTTAATGCTGTGGAGGGTATTGAGACGTGTTGTGTTGACTGGTTAATGCTGTGGAGGATATAGAGATGTGTTGACTGGTTAATGCTGTGGAGGGTATAGAGACGTGTTGACTGGTTAATGCTGTGGAGGATATAGAGATGTGTTGACTGGTTAATGCTGTGGAGGATATAGAGACGTGTTGACTGGTTAATGCTATGGAGGGTATAGAGACGTGTTGTGTTGACTGGTTAATGCTGTGGAGGATATAGAGATGTGTTGACTGGTTAATGCTGTGGAGGGTATAGAGACGTGTTGTATTGACTGGTTAATGCTGTGGAGGATATAGAGACGTGTTGTGTTGACTGGTTAATGCTGTGGAGGATATAGAGACGTGTTGTGTTGACTGGTTAATGCTGTGGAGGATATAGAGACGTGTTGTGTTGACTGGTTAATGCTGTGGAGGGTATAGAGACGTGTTGTGTTGACTGGTTAATGCTGTGGAGGGTATAGAGACGTGTTGACTGGTTAATGCGTGTGGAGGGTATAGAGATGTTGACTGGTTAATGCTGTGGAGGATATAGAGACGTGTTGACTGGTTAATGCTGTGGAGGGTATAGAGACGTGTTGACTGGTTAATGCTGTGGAGGATATAGAGACGTGTTGACTGGTTAATGCTGTGGAGGGTATAGAGACGTGTTGACTGGTTAATGCTGTGGAGGGTATAGAGACGTGTTGTGTTGACTGGTTAATGCTGTGGAGGATATAGAGAAGTGTTGTGTTGACTGGTTAATGCTGTGGAGGGTATAGAGACGTGTTGACTGGTTAATGCTGTGGAGGATATAGAGATGTGTTGACTGGTTAATGCTGTGGAGGATATAGAGATGTGTTGACTGGTTAATGCTGTGGAGGGTATAGAGATGTGTTGACTGGTTAATGCTGTGGAGGATATAGAGATGTGTTGACTGGTTAATGCTGTGGAGGGTATAGAGACGTGTTGTATTGACTGGTTAATGCTGTGGAGGATATAGAGACGTGTTGACTGGTTAATGCTGTGGAGGGTATAGAGACGTGTTGTGTTGACTGGTTAATGCTGTGGAGGATATAGAGACGTGTTGACTGGTTAATGCTGTGGAGGATATAGAGATGTGTTGACTGGTTAATGCTGTGGAGGATATAGAGATGTGTTGACTGGTTAATGCTGTGGAGGGTATAGAGATGTGTTGACTGGTTAATGCTGTGGAGGATATAGAGATGTGTTGACTGGTTAATGCTGTGGAGGGTATTGAGACGTGTTGTGTTGACTGGTTAATGCTGTGGAGGATATAGAGATGTGTTGACTGGTTAATGCTGTGGAGGGTATAGAGACGTGTTGACTGGTTAATGCTGTGGAGGATATAGAGATGTGTTGACTGGTTAATGCTGTGGAGGATATAGAGACGTGTTGACTGGTTAATGCTATGGAGGGTATAGAGACGTGTTGTGTTGACTGGTTAATGCTGTGGAGGATATAGAGATGTGTTGACTGGTTAATGCTGTGGAGGGTATAGAGACGTGTTGTATTGACTGGTTAATGCTGTGGAGGATATAGAGACGTGTTGTGTTGACTGGTTAATGCTGTGGAGGATATAGAGATGTGTTGACTGGTTAATGCTGTGGAGGATATAGAGACGTGTTGACTGGTTAATGCTGTGGAGGGTATAGAGACGTGTTGTGTTGACTGGTTAATGCTGTGGAGGATATAGAGACGTGTTGTGTTGACTGGTTAATGCTGTGGAGGATATAGAGACGTGTTGTGTTGACTGGTTAATGCTGTGGAGGATATAGAGACGTGTTGACTGGTTAATGCTGTGGAGGATATAGAGACGTGTTGACTGGTTAATGCTGTGGAGGATATAGAGACGTGTTGACTGGTTAATGCTGTGGAGGATATAGAGACGTGTTGACTGGTTAATGCTGTGGAGGATATAGAGACGTGTTGACTGGTTAATGCTGTGGAGGATATAGAGACGTGTTGACTGGTTAATGCTGTGGAGGATATAGAGACGTGTTGTGTTGACTGGTTAATGCTGTGGAGGATATAGAGACGTGTTGTGTTGACTGGTTAATGCTATGGAGGGTATGGAGATGTGTTGTTTTGACTGGTTAATGAGTGTGGAGGTAATTGATTGGAGGCTGTAATTAGTAGATTGCTGTCATTGATTAATCACAGTCCAGTAGAGCCAACATTATCACCTGTTGTTCATGTTATTCTGAGCGTGTGTTTGCTCTGGTGGGCAGACTAGCTCTATTCATCCCTCTCACACTGTACCATCACTGGAGACTTCCTGTCTTCCTTTCAACAGGACAGGACACAGAACATTCTGTATTATCTTTCCTGTGCTCGTTCACTTCTCCTTTTAAATATCCTCCATTTTACCCATCATTCCATCCTCATCTTTTCAGTTTTCTGTCATCCTCTCCTCTCTCACTTTTCTTCATTTCTTGCTTCCTTTTTCATCCTCTATTTCTCATTGTCTTCTTTCCCTCTCTCTCTTCACTGTTTGTTAGGTCTCAGGTTCTGCCGTTGTCATTTCGGCTTAGTGCTGATTAGTCTAATTATTATGATTTCTTCATTGCTTTTTGGACAAGGTATCAGATAAAATACATGAGTCATTTAGAAGAGTTCTATCACTTGTTAAGTCACTTTGCGAATAGAATAATTATTCTGCTAATCAGCAAGTTTCCTTGAGATACTAAAAGTTTAAGGATGTTCTGTCACTTCTCCAGATTCTTGTCAGATAGCTGGTGCTCTTACAGTACAGTACATGCTGTATGGTACGGAATAAAAGGGGGAGAAATGTAAAATATTGCCCATATACAGGTGTGTGTGTGTGTGTGTGTGTGTGTGTGTGTGTGTGTGTGTGTGTGTATTACTGGCTCTAGTGGAAGTGTGTCGGGAAGGCTCCCTGATTGATAGTGTGGTTGTGTAAGAGAGGCTGGATGGACTCCAGATAGGCAGTGTCATGGTAACAGACAGTAACCCACGGTAGCGTGTTCTTCTCAAGCTGAGGTGTGTGTGTTCATATCATGTGTTTGTGGGTGCGTATCGTGTGTGTGTATGCACATGTATGTGTGTGCATGTGTTCGTGTAAGCATGGGGGACAAAATCCCTCATTTCACTGTGAGACCAGCAGATTCCCAAGGTGATGTATGAGGTCACTCAACCATTCAGAGGCTCAGCCTTCTCCAGAGCTCAGCCTTCTCCACCTGAAAGGTCACACTGGAGAGTGTTTGTCGTGTCCGCTTGAGCTATTGCCCCATTATTACCCTTACTAGAAATCTGTCTCTGTCACCTTCTATCTCTCTACCTCCCCATCTCCCTCTGTTTCTCTGTCTACTTGTCTGTGTGGATAGATGCTTTCATCTAAGCAGCTTTTTAGAAATATGAATAAGACATGTTTACCAGCCTAAGCTATCACTCAGTAAAATGGTCAATAGCACCATCAGAGGGTCCTTGAACAGCCAATTAGAATTGCTCCAGACACATCTAAGTGTTCAACCAATCATATAGTCCTAGATTGGTTTATGAGAACATAATCTATTCTTCAATGGACCCATTGCCTTCCTCCTGGACTTAAGCCCAAGTCATAATGCCTTCTCATCACTCTGGCTAAGGTGAGTGTGTGACTGCTTCACACCATCAGTGTGACAATCGCTCAGTCAGCCTTGTTAGAAATTCCATCAAAACTCAACGCTGAGTTCGTTGTGTTGCTTTTCTGTATTCTATCCTTTATTTACATTCCATTCAAAATGTTTATTAAAATGCAAAGGATTTTCTCCCTCCCCCCACTTAAAAAAATAATAATCTCCCGAATCCCTCAGCACTTGAGAATTATCTTGATTTGTAAGCCTTTGTTCTTTTCTCCTCTGCTTTCGCTCTCTCTCTCTGCCTGAGGACTCCCTAGTGTTTGGGGGGTTCTGTGTAGAGGGGTAGAGACAGGGGGTATCTCTTTGCTGTACTGGGGGGATTGCTCCCACTTTGACTCTTTCTGTGAACTTTAGAGTTCAACGCCGAGGATTAGAGCGTGGAGTTGCATGGTAACCCACTCTAAAGCACTGATAACCAGCCTGAAGGACAGAATCCTGCCATCAACACTGGTTTACATCTGATAATTGTGTTTTCTTAGAGAAATGTAAATAAATCAATTAACCTATTCAACTCAAACAATATAACCATTTTCTGATGACTTACAAGGTATTCATTCGATTTAGTGCAGAAATAATGTATTAATGATGTGTAAGTGTATCAGGATAGAACGTCTTGTGAACGTACAAACAATGCTTTTACATTGCAGATGGTTTTCATTCCCTTTTTCACTCTTTCTCCCACTCTTTTTTTCCTCTTCATCATGATGTTCTCTTCTCTCTCAGATCACTTCTCTTCTGCTCTTTTCCATTTGTGCTAACATGATTTACTGTATTCTCCTCTCTTGTTTGGTTGGGCTTGGTTACTGTGCCAAATTGATCTGGAATCCAATGTCCCCTGAAACTATTCCATCAAGGTGTGCTGGTAGGGATGTGTGTTTCTGTGTGTGCGGTACAGCACGCACAGTAAGTGTTTGGGTATGTGTGTACCTGCGCAGCCTGCAAAACACAGAGGGCATGTGTTGGTGCTTCAACAATCTGCATCATCACTAGATTTAAAATGAATAAAGAAATGAAGGAATTCGCCGCACAAAGGTGCGAGTGCAATGAGGTGAAAAAGAATCCTCATTACACTGTGGCTCTGGCTAATGAGTACTACTGTGATAGCTGCACAGTACACTACCCACTCTGTTTTATTAACTTAGTCATCAGGTTTATCTGGTACCCAACCTAAACATTACTTATCCTCTCCTGTAAATCTACCCAGATCTCTAAGTATATTAGGTTTGATACATGGAAGAATTACACTTACACAAAATAGATACTAATTTGATGCCAGCTCTCTAAAACAATATTTTTTTCAAAGTAAAGCAAGTGAGGGCTATCACTTTTACTGCTCATACAATCACTTTCTCGCAAGTTAAAGATACTGTAGAGCTGTGTTGAGTCTGGGCGGGTTTTCAGGCAGACAGGTGTGTGCCTGGTGCTCTGGGCTGATATCATTCTTCTCTTAGACAGCACATATGAATGCTCTTGAAGTTTCCTGTCCTTTGTTCAATGACTCCTCTCCTCTCCATCTAGCTTGGATATCTGATCGACAAACATCTGTTACCAGCCTTGAATGGATGGTTGGATGGTGTGACAAGTAATAGAACTTCTGTCCTGTCTGTCTGTCTGTCTGTCTCATCACGTTTTGTACTGTAGTGTGTGCATGTCTGTCTGCCCCATCACGTTTTGTACTGTAGTGTGTGCATGTCTGTCTGTCCGTCTGCCCCATCACGTTTTGTACTGTAGTGTGTGCATGTCTGTCTGTCCGTCTGCCCCATCACGTTTTGTACTGTAGTGTGTGCATGTCTGTCTGTCCGCCCCATCACGGTTTGTGCTGTAGTGTGTGCATGTCTGTCTGTCCGTCTGCACCATCACGGTTTGTACTGTAGTGTGTGCATGTCTGTCTGTCAATCTGCCCCATCACGGTTTGTACTGTAGTGTGTGCATGTCTGTCTGTCCGTCTGCCCCATCACATTTTGTACTGTAGTATGTGCATGTCTGTCTGTCCGTCTGCCCCATCACATTTTGTACTGTAGTATGTGCACAGGAAGTCTTAACAAACACATCTGTTTGGTGCAACAGTCCCCTACTGCACAGTATTAGACTGACGTGTTTATCAGATTATGACTGATTATGGTGAGGGCATATAGCCAAGCGGCTGAAGCAGGGGAATTGGCTGTGGAAAGATAGGGAGAACAGTTCTCCAGATGATGGAGGGAAGGCCAGAGGGGAAATGAGACCAATACAGATAAACTGATGACGTATGATGGGACTTTTGCCTTTGTGAAAACAACCTCATTGCAGCAGTCTGGGAGTAAGTTACATTACTCCTTCAAAAGAAAGTATTGACTTGTGTTTGTATTGTTTTTAAGATATGTCACAGCACTTGAACAGGGGTAGATGTCTGATGTTACTACTTTACAGGAGAGGCATTTTAAAGTCATTTCTTGGTTTTCAGAAATGACTTCTTGAATATATGAACTTTCATGTCATGTCAATTTAAATTAAAATTTCTGTTGCGAACAAAATAACCTGAAACACAACCAAAACAAACTCAAATTGTGTCCAACAAAGCTTGATGTGCTAGGAATATGGGACCAAATACTACACTTTTGACTGCTTTAATACACATATAAGTGCATTTTTTGCAATTCTTTTGGCCCCCTAAAATGGGTGGACTATGTACAAAAAGTGCTGTAATTTCTAAATGAATAACTCTTATTGGCCTTGGATAACTCACAAGGAGCCTCTTAGAATCCCTCGCCCTGGACGCCTGCTCCTCTACTACTCTTCACGGCCTCAGCATATGACACCTTCTATACTACTCTGATCCTGGACAACTCAACCTGCCTTTCTCTAACTGCATTTCAACTCTAGGCCTACTGATGCTTTTGTCACTACAACTGTTGCGTAGGTATAGCGAATGTGGCCCCTGGTATTCACACCTGTGCTCTAGCCAACAGCTCACAGATACAGTGTGGGTATAGTCTTCACGATGACATTATTATGGACAAAAGAGCAGGATTGTTTTTATTTGTCAAATGGCAGCCAAGCATAGATCATCAAGCTCATCACTGTACACTTTCACCACCCTGGGAAGTTCATCTTAACTTATTTCATCTGTAACCTTATGTCGTGTCTTTGACTATGCCGGATTAAGTGATATGACATGCTATTCTATAAAATAATTTATCTGTAATTAATATTACCTGATTAAGCTAATCAGGTAAATAATTAACTACGAAGTCTGGGCACCACGAAATAATGTGTATAAAGCTGTTATCTTCCGGATAAACTCTTAAAGACCTAGTAATCTTTTACATCAATAGCAGTCAATATTTAATCGTCACCTTGTTTAGTCTCATCTGAAGTTGTAAGTTCTTGGTTATCTTCATGAACCCTGGCTAACAAGTTGAATCAGCAATACAACATTTGGTTTAATTATTTATTTACTAAATACCTAACTAATCACACAGAATTACATATACACAGCTTGAATCATACATTGATGGAACTGGTGAACGGAGCCGATATAGTGGCTAGTTACACAAAGAAAGGGGGGGGATTTGAGTGAAAGAGCGGGAAGACTGAGTAACAAAGGGAGAAGCTATGCTATCGTAAATACAGTATCTTATGCATTCTAAATTACTGCCCATTTGAAAAAGGAGAATGCAATAAATATTTACTCTGACCTGCGCTTCGGGTATATTGGTCGTCGATGGAAGACCGGTTTGTCCAGCATGGATCTCTGGTGGTAGAATGGATACTTGGTAGTACAGTCGTCGTGTGGTAGACCATATACTCTGTCCGTCCTCTCCTCGCCCACGTCTACAGTTGCTGCGCTAATGTGACGGCTAGGAGGTATCACTTCTTTAGTGAATAAGAGTTCAAAGTTCATACCAAGTTGCCATACTTTAAGCTCATGCTATATTCTGGCTGGTGTAGTTGAAATTCATCCTTCTGGCGTGTAGGTCGTCACCTTCACATTGAAATTCAATGCTAATTTTGTTAGATTCTTGCTGAGGTTGGCTTAGCTCTGTCGGTGGTCTTTGCCCCTTCAACTTGGAGACCTAGAGTCCACACGTCCTTGGAACAGCTTATTATCTGAGCCCTTTTAACATAGGACTGTCGCCCTAACGTCCTCGGAACAGAAAGTTACATTTTCATCAAGGGCTTTATATAGGAGGGGAGAGAAGGGCGTGTTTCATAGTTTATAACCAATGTCTGTTCACATGGGCGGGGCCACTGAGTCGAGCATAGTTTATGACAAACATTCTCTCATTAAGAGTCCAAATTACATTTAATCTTTTCACAAATAGTTTCATATTTAAACATTTTTAAATTGCACAACAATTCCATATGAATCTGATAACTATAATGTGTAGACTTTCCAAGATACGGTTTATGTCGTCCTATCATCAGTAATAATGTCTGACGCCAACTTATCTGGAATCATATTCATTTAGTACCAACGCATATTTTCAGCTGGTTGGATTACCAAAATATGGTTCCTCCCCCCCCCCACCTTTTGATCTTCCCAGACTCTATGTTTTAACAAAGGTATTTCAAGAGTCCTTCTGTAGAGTCAAGAGAGAGGAAAGGGAGAAAGGTATTTATGATGGGGGGGGTCATAAACCTCACCTACAGGCCAATGTTATGACACTAATAAACTGCATACTATCAAATCAAATTTTATTTGTCACATGAGAATACATCAAGTGTAGACTTTACCGTAAAATACTTACTTATGAGCCCTTTCCCAACAGAGCAGTTCAAGTAAGAAAATTTGCAAATAGATAAAGGACACACACTTAGTGGGAGGACCACACAATATATCACTGCGTGACTCCAAGTTAACTAAGATATGATAGTTATTAAATCAATATTTGTGAATAAAAGTATTTTCCACCATTTCTCGCATTATACATTTTAGACACTAAAAGATCACACCTTGTCGAGCGTATTTTGTTTTGTCGACATTTGAGTTTACCGATACATTTTCTGCTTCCATCAGGCCTGTCATTAAATGTTTAATCCGACATGTACTTTACTCACATAAAAAGCCCTTTTGAGGATGCTGGAATTATATTTTGGACGAACGTGTGCATGCTTAAAGAAGAATTTTGAAGTAGCATAACCAGATTCAAACATTGGACTGGTTGTGTTTATGCCACATATAAAAGGTAATACATTTGAATAAGTTAAATTACAAATATTTAGGCTATAAAGCGTTAGATTCTAGGGCAGCAATGAATAGCCGCATGGATTGGAAATGAGGCAGAGCTCGTGTTAAATTTCCTGAATAACTGGGCCTGCCGGGAGCATATGTGGCCACATTATTATAGGACGTCTTGGGAGAATGATGATGCACAACAGACAGTGCATCTCAATATCAAAAGTAAAAATACAGCCAGACTGGCCTGCTACTGTGCCTTTTGAGATTTGATCAACTGTCTAGAGTAGACCCACAAGTGATCCAAATGGAATGAAACATTCAAATCACAGGGCTTTGGCGCCATTATTCAAATGTAATTTTCACTGCAGCCTAGAGTATAATTTTGGACTCACGTGAAAACATTTATGCAATTATTCATTTGTATTGTGGCGTTGTTGGCTAGCCTAGCCTAGATGATTGTATTGTCCCTTAACAAGATAAATAGGGGAGCATTTTGAGCTGTGTGCGTCTCGTGTCTTCACTATTTCCACTGGCCACACACTGGTTGACTCAACGTTGTTTCCATGTAATTTCAATGATACGTTGAACCAATGTGGAATTGAGGTTTGTGACCAATGTGTTCTTTCATGCACCAGGCCTCAGCTATTCCTATTTGTTCTTGTGGATTCATATTGGAGCAGCTTTGAATGCGTTTATGTGTGGTATGATTGCTAGTTAGCCTACTGCAGATCTGGACAAACGATCCACTGTTTTCACTAACAATGGTGGATAGAGGGCAGGATAGACAGACTGGTAGACTATATTGACCTGTGGTATTGAAAAAGTTAGCGTGCAGAAAAGCGTAGTGCGCAAGGGATGTACCAAAACGCCTTGACATAGGGGAGTCGCATGAAAGCAGATGAGGATATTTGTTAGGATGGAAGAAATTATATAGTAAAACCTGCAACAGAGTGAACATAAACCGGGGAAAAACACACTACCCTCAACTGTGCCCAATAGAAAACGAGACAATAGTCCACCCCCTGTATAAAAATATATATATTAGAAGTTGGTAAGGCATGGAAAAAAACAGACAGGAACCTTCCCATTAGCCATGATTGGTTGAGATAATAGTGGGCCTGTCCAGGCCTAGACATGAGTTCTGATTGGTCTGCTATGTTAGGCTTCTGTCAATAACCAGAATGGGAGCTTCATTGCTGTGTGTTGCATTTTGTTGAAGGGTGTTTCTTCTCATAAACATTTGTATGCATATGTTTCCACTTACACATGATTTACATATTTAACATCCTGATGTTATGTTGCTCGTTTGTACGTTGCTTGTTTGCTTGTGTTTCCTGCTGCTGTGTTACTTGTCTCTGTATTCTTCATGCTGTGCAGTAGGTGTTCTTTCTTGGTCTCCCACCCTCTCTCCCTACCCTCTCTCTTTATGATAGTGCATCACATGGTGATATGTAATATATGACTGGGGCCCAGTGACCCTGAAGCCAAAGCGATATTGGCCCAATCTGGGTTCTTTAGTGATATGGATGGTGATAAAATAAAGATGAGACGGGGCCCATGATATTTACAGAAGGACAACGTGATTGTGAGCCCTGTTTGTTCTGCTATGGAGAGCTCATGTTGTGATGAAAAGCAAGAGGACGATATTAAAACTGAACCATTTTGTAAACGATTGAAAGATGGACAGACAGAAGGAGAGAGAGTGAAGGACAGACAGAAGGAGAGAGAGTGAAGGACAGACGGAAGGAGAGAGAGTGAAGGACAGACGGAAGGAGAGAGAGTGAAGGACAGACGGAAGGAGAGAGAGTGAAGGACAGACGGAAGGAGAGAGAGTGAAGGACAGACGGAAGGAGAGAGAGTGAAGGACAGACGGAAGGAGAGAGAGGAAGGACAGACGGAAGGAGAGAGAGTGAAGGACAGACGGAAGGAGAGAGAGTGAAGGACAGACGGAAGGAGAGAGAGTGAAGGACAGACGGAAGGAGAGAGAGTGAAGGACAGACGGAAGGAGAGAGAAGGAGAAGGACAGACGGAAGGAGAGAGAGTGAAGGACAGACGGAAGGAGAGAGAGTGAAGGACAGACGGAAGGAGAGAGAGTGAAGGACAGACGGAAGGAGAGAGAGGAAGGACAGACGGAAGGAGAGAGAGTGAAGGACAGACGGAAGGAGAGAGAGTGAAGGACAGACGGAAGGAGAGAGAGTGAAGGACAGACGGAAGGAGAGAGAGAAGGACAGACGGAAGGAGAGAGAGTGAAGGACAGACGGAAGGAGAGAGAGTGAAGGACAGACGGAAGGAGAGAGAGTGAAGGACAGACGGAAGGAGAGAGAGTGAAGGACAGACGGAAGGAGAGAGAGTGAAGGACAGACGGAAGGAGAGAGAGTGAAGGACAGACGGAAGGAGAGAGAGTGAAGGACAGACGGAAGGAGAGAGAGTGAAGGACAGACGGAAGGAGAGAGAGTGAAGGACAGACGGAAGGAGAGAGAGTGAAGGACAGACGGAAGGAGAGAGAGTGAAGGACAGACGGAAGGAGAGAGTGAAGGACAGACGGAAGGAGAGAAGGAAGGACAGAGGAAGGAGAGAGAGGGACAGGCGGAAGGAGAGAGAGTGAAGGACAGGCGGAAGGAGAGAGAGGAAGGACAGGCGGAAGGAGAGAGAGGGAAGGACAGGCGGAAGGAGAGAGAGGACAGAAGGGAAGGAAGGACAGACGGAAGGAGAGAGAGGGAAGGACAGACGGAAGGAGAGAGAGTGAAGGACAGACGGAAGGAGAGAGAGTGAAGGACAGACGGAAGGAGAGAGAGTGAAGGACAGACGGAAGGAAGGAGACAGAAGGAGAGAGAGAGTGAAGGACAGACGGAAGGAGAGAGAGTGAAGGACAGGCGGAAGGAGAGAGAGGAGGAAGGACAGACGGAAGGACAGACGGAAGGAGAGAGAGTGAAGGACAGACGGAAGGAGAGAGAGTGAAGGACAGACGGAAGGAGAGAGAGTGAAGGACAGACGGAAGGAGAGAGAGTGAAGGACAGACGGAAGGAGAGAGAGTGAAGGACAGACGGAGGACCGGGAAAGATGGCAAAATATTGAGGGAGGGAGAGAATGTTTTTGTTGGTTTGTTTGTTTTGTTGTGTGGCTGGTCACTGGGGCGTTGCTGCGTGGCTGGTCACTGGGGCGTAGCTGCGTGGCTGCGTGGCTGGTCAATGGGGCGTAGCTGCGTGGCTGGTCACTGGGGCGTTGCTGCGTGGCTGGTCAATGGGGCGTAGCTGCGTGGCTGGTCACTGGGGCGTTGCTGCGTGGCTGGTCAATGAGGCGTTGCTGCGTGGCTGGTCACTGGGGCGTTGCTGCGTGGCTGGTCACTGGGGCGTTGCTGCGTGGCTGGTCAATGAGGCGTTGCTGCGTGGCTGGTCACTGGGGCGTTGCTGCGTGGCTGGTCAATGAGGCGTTGCTGCGTGGCTGGTCAATGAGGCGTTGCTGCGTGGCTGGTCACTGGGGCGTAGCTGCGTGGCTGGTCACTGGGGCGTAGCTGCGTGGCTGTGTGGCTGGTCACTGGGGCGTAGCTGCGTGGCTGGTCACTGGGGCGTTGCTGCGTGGCTGGTCACTGGGGCGTAGCTGCGTGGCTGCGTGGCTGGTCACTGGGGCGTTGCTGCGTGGCTGGTCACTGGGGCGTTGCTGCGTGGCTGGTCACTGGGGCGTAGCTGCGTGGCTGCGTGGCTGGTCACTGGGGCGTTGCTGCGTGGCTGGTCACTGGGGCGTTGCTGCGTGGCTGGTCAATGAGGCGTTGCTGCGTGGCTGGTCAATGAGGCGTTGCTGCGTGGCTGGTCACTGGGGCGTAGCTGCGTGGCTGGTCACTGGGGCGTAGCTGCGTGGCTGTGTGGCTGGTCACTGGGGCGTAGCTGCGTGGCTGGTCACTGGGGCGTTGCTGCGTGGCTGGTCACTGGGGCGTAGCTGCGTGGCTGCGTGGCTGGTCACTGGGGCGTTGCTGCGTGGCTGGTCACTGGGGCGTTGCTGCGTGGCTGGTCACTGGGGCGTAGCTGCGTGGTTGCGTGGCTGGTCACTGGGGCGTTGCTATTTCAAACCTGAGTTGGCTACATTGGTTTGTCCCTTTGAGTCTGGCACTAAAGCTGAACTGCTCTGCTGGGTACCAAGCAGCTTTAACTTTATTTGTATAATCATAATCCCCAAGGTACTGTAAGTTTGTGTGGGAGGCAAAGACAAATGTGTAAACATGAACAAAATGGATCGTCTGTGGTAATAACTATGTAATAACACCATAATATTAGTATTAAAGCTGTGATCATAACAGTTATGCTAATGCAATGACTGAGGGGCAACATCATGGACAGTTTGGATGAGATGTGTTGGAGGGAATGTGAGTCTCCAGCCTCCCAGTGGCCTAAAATGTCATTCAACTTCTGAAGATGGTGCTTCTCTTCTACTACATCTCAATTTCCGAGTGGGTGAATCTGATTTACGACAGTTTCATAGACTTTCACATTTAGCTCCATGTGAGAAGACGGTGTGAATGCACTGTGTCCAGTGACGTGAAGGTTTTTGACCTGAGAAAACCCTGAATTGAAGCTTGTGCTACAGGCCTCGTCAAATCGGAAGTGGAAGTGGAAAAGTGGGAGGTCAGTAAAGGTATGGTGCTGATGGTTTGGGGGTGTGAGCAGCGGGCCAGCTCCTCTGGCTTGAAGGTCGCCAGACTCGGCCAACTCTAAAAGCTGCTCGACCATTTCTTCCCTGCTAATAGAATTTGTGCACCATCTGTTTTCTCGTGGCGTGCCAGCCCAGAACCCCTGCTAATTATGATATAATATCCTGTTCTACGGCAGTCCAACATCTTTCATATTCCCAGAGCAAACACACCGGGGGCGGCCGTAGCAAACACACCAGGGGCGGCCGCAGCAGCACATAGACCCACAGAGACAGAAACCGCCACGCTACCAGCTAATAAAATAACGTTTCTATGCTGAAAGAATATATCTTACCACAAGTAGAGCTAGGAAATATGTTTAGAGCTGAGATGTTGCCAGGCGACTGTTGCCTGGGCTCTGGGGTCCCTGATGGCAGACGGAGGGACAAGGCTGGTGGCAGAGCAGAGGCTTTGTACACAGTGTTTAAGGGAGATTTTTTCTGCTCTGCTGTCACCACCGTGACTATGATAGGTCTGTTCACAATGTCACGCTCTAACAGGGAGCAGGAAGGCCAACACTTCCCTTGTTCACTCTCTTACTCGCTCAGGGGTTTTTCTTTTGAAAATAGCCCACCATAAACTACAGCATTATTGTTATCTCTACTTCAATTTGAGCAATTTTCTCTGGCCATTGTGTCTTGCTGAATTTGTTATAATGCAAGACCATGATCTCAATATGAAATCTGTGCTTCAGTTCAGTGATGCCATCCCTGTTTGTGCTGGGTTATAATCTGGCTACTTGACTCTCCCAGGTCGCTCTGTCTTGTTGATGTTTTCCCTGCATGCCCTTGTTTTCACAGATTAACCTTGTTCCAGACAAAGTGAGATGGCGACTCAACAGAGCACGCAGCGCGTGCCTCATTAAATTAAGACACTGTCAGAGGGGAATTGAAGTAATGCTGTAACACCGTTGTCTGGCCCTCTGTCACCTCAACGAGGCCTTTGCTAGATTATTTTCTCGTCATCTCTCCATGTGTAGAGGTGTTATGGTGCATGACTACAATAAACATGACAACGAAAGGGACTACTGGTGCTGCTGTGTGGAATTGGGAGTTCTGAATATAGGAATAAAAGAGAAATGTCTGTGAAAAATTGTTAATTTCACCACATGCTCCCTTCGCTAAGACTTTACTTATTATAACCATAAGTCCCACCTAGTTATTTTAAGATGAATGCACTTACTGTAAGTCGCTCTGCATAAGAGTGTCTGCTAAATGTCTAAAATGGAAATGTAATGCAAATATAAATGCTTGCTATGGTTACTGTGTTTGTTGTTGTTACATTTGCATTACACCGATTGACTTGACTTTTCCCACATTCTGTTACAGCCTTATTCTAAAATGTATTTTTTTTAAATCCTCATCAAGTGAGAACAGGTTTTTAGACATTTTTGTAAATGTATTAAAAAAAAATACCTTATTTACATAGGTATTCAGACCCTTTGTTTTGAGACTCGAAATTGAGCTCAAGTGCATCCTGTTTCTACTGATCATCTTCGTGAAGTTTCTACAACTTGATTGGAGTCTGCCTGTGGTAAATCCAATTGATTGGACATGATTTGGAAAGGTACACAGCTGTCTATATAAGGTCCCTCAGTTGACAGTGGATGTCAGAGCAAAAACCAAGCCATGAGGTCGAAGGAATTATCCATAGAGCTCAGAGAAGATTATGTGGAGGCACAGATTTGGGGAAGGGTACTGAAAAATGTCTGCAGCGTTGAAGAGCTCCAAGAACACAGTGGCCTCCATTATTCTTAAATGGAAGAAGTTTGGAACCACCAAGACTGTTCCTAGAGCTGGCCGCCTGGCCAAACAGCAATTGGGAGAGAAAGGTCTTGGTCAGAGAGGTAACCAAGAACCCAATGGTCAAATTGACAGAGCTCCAGAGTTCCTCTGTGGAGATGGGAAAACCTCTCAGAAGGACAACCATCTCTGCAGCACTCCACCAATCAGGCCTTTATGGTAGTGGCCAGACTGAAGCCACTCCTCAGTAAAAGGCATGTGACAGCCCGCTTGGAGGGAAAGATGAATGGAGCAAAGTACAGAGAGATCCTTGATGAAAACCTGCTCCAGAGCACTCAGGACCTCAGGCTGGGGTGAAGGTTCACCTTCCAACAGGATAACGACCCAAAGCAGACAGCCAAGACAAGTCAGGACAAGTCTAGTCTCTGAATGTCCTTGAGTGGTCCAGCAAGAGCCTGGACTTGAACCCGATTGAACATATCTGGAGAGACCTGGAAATAGCTGTGCAGCGACACTCCCTATCCAACCTGACAGAGCTTGAGAGGATCTGCAGAGAAGAATGGGAAAAACACGCCAAATACATGTATGCCAAGCTTGTAGCGTCATACACAAGACGACTCAAGGCTGTAATCGCTGCCAAAGGTGCTTCAACAAAGTATTGAGTAAAGAGTCTGAACACTTATTTAAATGTGATATTTCTGCTTTTTATTTTTAATACATTTACTAACATTTTTAAAAACCTGTTTCTGCTTTGTGATTATGGGGTATTCTGTGTCGATTGAGGGGAAAAAAGATTTAATTATTTTTAGAATAAGGCTGTAACGTAACAAATTTGGAAAAAGTCTAGGGGTCTGAATACTTTCTGAATGCACTGTAGGATAGTATTGAAAGGTGCTATGAGGACTGAGGGATTTGAAAGAGATATGGAAGTGAGAAAATGAAAATATCCCTTTGGAATTGGAAGCGTACATACCAAATTACCTGCTGCTATGTCTGTCTGACCATTTGTGATGATTGGGATTTCCCCCCTGAGGTAAAGGGCCCTCTGATCAGATTTGGGGCATTTGCCGTCCGTCAGATGCCTGTCTGTAATTTATGATTACAGTACAAGCAGAAGGGGTGGCAGAGATTAATTCAACACGCAAATCTGATTGCCTGCATTTGCATATTAATGAGAAAAATGTTGGAGTGTTTTTTGGCAGGTGGCAAGGCAGAAGATGGTTAAAAGCTGGGAAAATGTGATATTTACTGCTTTCGTCTGGCAAGTTGAGGTCAGTGTCTGGTTGTGCATGGATTTGCATATATTAGCATACCAAATGTAGGAAGGATGTGAGAAGATTCCAGTGGTCTTCTCTCTCTTTTGTGTGGTAAGTTTTTTTAAATGAAAGAGGCATTGACCAACCACTTGTAAGGGTCATTTTGAGAGAAACTTTTAGTCTGCTTAAAGACTGAAAGTGTCATGGAATTGTCCTTATATCAAACTGCAGGGAGGGAGGAGGTCAGAGACCTGGCAGTGTGGTGCCAGGACAACAACCTCTCCCTCAATGTGAGTAAGAGAAAGGAGCTGATGGTGGACTACAGGAAAAGGAGGGCCGAACAGGCCCCTTTAACATCGATGGGGCTGTAGTGGAGCGAGTCAAGAGTTTCAAGTTCCTTGGTGTCCACATCACCAACGAACTATCAAGACAGTCGTGAAGAGGGCACGACAAAACCCGTTCCCCTCAGGAGACTGAAAAGATTTGGCATGGGTCCCCAGATCCTCAAAAGGTTCTACAGCTGCACCATCGAGAGCATCCTGACCGTAAGGCGCTACAGAGGGTAGTGCGAACGGCCCAGTACATCACTGGGGCCAAGCTTGCTGCCATCCAGGACCTATATTCTAGGTGGTAGACTTTTCTCTGCTACCGCACGGCATGCGGTACCGGAACGCCAAGTCTAGGACCAAAAGGCTCCTCAACAGCTTCTACCGCCAAACCACAAGACTGCTGAACAATTCTTAAAATCGCCACCGGACAATTTACATTGACCCCCCTTTCCCTTTTGTACCCTGCTGCTACTCGCTGTTTGTTTGTTTAGCTATGCATAGTCACTTCGCCCCCACCTACATATACATATTACCTCAACTAGCCTGTAGCCCCGCACACTGACTCAGTACCGGTGCCCCCTGTATATAGCCTCGTTGTAATTAATTGTGTTACTTTTATTATTACTTTTTATTTTAGTCTACATGGTAAATATTTATTTCTTCTTGAATTGTACTGTTGGTTAAGGGCTTGTAAGTAAGCATTTCATGGTAAAGTCTACACTTGTATTCGGCGCATGTGACAATTAAAGTTTGATTTGATTTGCATTCATTGTGGGAAAATTCCCAACCAAAATGACAACCAAAATATGTCTGTCCCAGACTTCTTGATATTGTTATGAAAAGGACATTTCATCATCTGTCTCTCTGAACAGATCTGGATTTCAACCAGGAAATTACATAATTATGTCATCAACATGATCCCTGCTGGGTCTCAACGGTTCAATAAGCCTTTTGATATGCAAACTTGTTTTCATGGTTGTTATAGTGTATAGCTCAGTCTCCTTGTTGATCTGATGTGATTGTGGTAGTAGAGTAAAGAGACTGTGAGCAAAACACGACTACACAAGCACACCAGACAATACACTACGACCACAACCACACCAGACTACTACCACAACCACACCAGGCTATACACTACTACCACCACAACCACATCAGACTATTCACTACTCCCCATGCAACCACACCATACTATACACTCCTACCACCACAACCACACCAGACTATACACTACTACCACAACCGCACCGGGCTATACACTACAACCACAGCCACACCAGACTATACACTACTACCACCACAACCACACCAGGCTATACACTACTACCACCACAGCCACACCAGACGAAACACTACTACTACCACCACATCCACACCAGGCTATACACTACTACCACAACAAAACCAGGCTATACACTACCACCACAACACCAGGCTATACACTACTACCACAACCACACCAGGCTATACACTACTACCACGACCACCACACCAGACTATACGCTACTCCCACAACCACACCGGACTATACGCTACTACCACAACCACAACAAACTATCCACTACTACCACAACCACAGCAGACTATACACTACCACCACTACCACAGCAGACTATACACTACTACCGCAACCACACCAGACTGTACAATACTACCACGACCACAACGGACTATCCACTACCACCACTACCACACCAGGCTATACACTACCACCACCACAACCAAACCAGGCTATACACTACTACCACCACACCATGCTATACACTACTGCAGCAAGGCTGCAGGCCCAGACGGCATCCCCAGCCGCGTCCTCAGAGCATGCGCAGACCAGCTGGCTGGTGTGTTTACGGACATATTCAATCAATCCCTATCCCAGTCTGCTGTTCCCACATGCTTCAAGAGGGCCACCGTTGTTCCTGTTCCCAAGAAAGCTAAGGTAACTGAGCTAAATGACTGCCGCCACGTAGCACTCACTTCCGTCATCATGAAGTGCTTTGAGAGACTAGTCAAGGACCATATCACCTCCACCCTACCTGACACCCTTAGACCCACTCCAATTTGCTTACCGCCCAAATAGGTCCACAGACGATGCAATCTCAACCACACTGCACACTGCCCTAACCCATCTGGACAAGAGGAATACCTATGTGAGAATGCTGTTCATCGACTACAGCTCGGCATTTAACACCATAGTACCCTCCAAGCTCGTCATCAAGCTCGAGACCCTGGGTCTCGACCCCGCCCTGTGCAACTGGGTACTGGACTTCCTGACGGGCCGCCCCCAGGTGGTGAGGGTAGGCAACAACATCTCCACCCCGCTGATCCTCAACACTGGGGCCCCACAAGGGTGTGTTCTGAGCCCTCTCCTGTACTCCCTTTTCACCCACGACTGCGTGGCCACGGCACGCCTCCAACTCAATCATCAAGTTTGCGGACGACACAACAGTGGTAGGCTTGATAACCAACAACGACGAGACGGCCTACAGGGAGGAGGTGAGGGCCCTCGGAGTGTGGTGTCAGGAAAATAACCTCACACTCAACGTCAACAAAACTAAGGAGATGATTGTGGACTTCGGGAAACAGCAGAGGGAACACCCCCCTATCCACATCGATGGAACAGTAGTGGAGAGGGTAGCAAGTTTTAAGTTCCTCGGCATACACATCACAGACAAACTGAATTGGTCCACCCTCACAGACAGCATCGTGAAGAAGGCGCAGCAGCGCCTCTTCAACCTCAGGAGGCTGAAGAAATTCGGCTTGTCACCAAAAGCACTCACAAACTTCTACAGATGCACAATCGAGAGCATCCTGGCGGGCTGTATCACCGCCTGGTACGGCAACTGCTCCGCCCACAACCGTAAGGCTCTCCAGAGGGTAGTGAGGTCTGCACAACGTATCACCGGGGGCAAACTACCTGCCCTCCAGGACACCTACACAGCCCGATGTTACAGGAAGGCCATAAAGATCATCAAGGACAACAACCACCTCGAGCCACTGCCTGTTCACCCCGCTATCGTCCAGTACCCAGTTGCACAGGGCGGGGTCGAGACCCAGGGTCTCGAGCTTGATGACGAGCTTGGAGGGTACTATGGTGTTAAATGCCGAGCTGTAGTCGATGAACAGCATTCTCACATAGGTATTCCTCTTGTCCAGATGGGTTAGGGCAGTGTGCAGTGTGGTTGAGATTGCATCGTCTGTGGACCTATTTGGGCGGTAAGCAAATTGGAGTGGGTCTAAGGGTGTCAGGTAGGGTGGAGGTGATATGGTCCTTGACTAGTCTCTCAAAGCACTTCATGATGACGGAAGTGAGTGCTACGTGGCGGCAGTCATTTAGCTCAGTTACCTTAGCTTTCTTGGGAACAGGAACAATGGTGGCCCTCTTGAAGCATGTGGGAACAGCAGACTGGGATAGGGATTGATTGAATATGTCCGTAAACACACCAGCCAGCTGGTCTGTGCATGCTCTGAGGACGCGGCTGGGGATGCCGTCTGGGCCTGCAGCCTTGCTGCAGTAGTGTATAGCATGGTGTGGTTGTGGTAGTAGTGTATAGTCTCGTGTGGTTGTGGTGGTAGTAGTGTATAGCCTGGTTTGGTTGTGGTGGTGGTAGTGTATAGCCTGGTGTGGTAGTGGTGGTAGTGGATAGTCCGTTGTGGTTGTGGTAGTAGCGTATAGTCTGGTGTGGTGGTCATGGTAGTAGCGTATAGTCCGGTGTGGTTGTGGGAGTAGCTTATAGTCTGGTGTGGTGGTCGTGGTAGTAGTGTATAGTCTGGTGTGGTGGTCGTGGTAGTAGTGTATAGCCTGGTGTGGTTGTGGTGGTAGTATTGTACAGTCTGGTGTGGTTGCGGTAGTAGTGTATAGTCTGCTGTGGTAGTGGTGGTAGTATTGTACAGTCTGGTGTGGTTGCGGTAGTAGTGTATAGTCTGCTGTGGTAGTGGTGGTAGTGTATAGTCTGCTGTGGTTGTGGTAGTAGTGGATAGTTTGTTGTGGTTGTGGTAGTAGCGTATAGTCCGGTGTGGTTGTGGTAGTAGTGTATAGTCTGCTGTGGTTGTGGTAGTAGTGGATAGTTTGTTGTGGTTGTGGTAGTAGCGTATAGTCCGGTGTGGTTGTGGGACTAGCGTATAGTCTGGTGTGGTGGTCGTGGTAGTAGTGTTTAGTCTGGTGTGGTGGTCGTGGTAGTAGTGTATAGCCTGGTGTGGTTGTGGTAGTAGTGTATAGCCTGGTGTTGTTGTGGTGGTAGTGTATAGCCTGGTGTTGTTGTGGTGGTAGTGTATAGCCTGGTTTTGTTGTGGTAGTAGTGTTTAGCCTGGTGTGGATGTGGTGGTAGTAGTAGTGTTTCGTCTGGTGTGGTTGTGGTGGTAGTAGTGTATAGCATGGTGTGGTTGTGGTGGTAGTAGTGTATAGCCTGGTGTGGTTGTGGTGGTAGTAGTGTATAGCCTGGTGTGGTTGTGGTGGTAGTAGTGTATAGCCTGGTGTGGTTGTGGTAGTAGTGTATAGTCTGGTGTGGCTGTGGTTGTAGTGTATAGCCCGGTGCGGTTGTGGATGTAGTGTATAGCCTGATGTGGTGGTAGTGTATAGCCTGGTGTGGATGTGGTGGTAGTGTATAGCTTGGTCTGGATGTGGTGGTAGTGTATAGTCTGGTGTGGATGTGGTGGTAGTGTATAGTCTGGTGTGGATGTGGTGGTAGTGTATAGTCTGGTGTGGATGTGGTGGTAGTGTATAGTCTGGTGTGGATGTGGTGGTAGTGTATAGTCTGGTGTGGATGTGGTGGTAGTGTACAGTCTGGTGTGGATGTGGTGGTAGTGTACAGTCTGGTGTGGATGTGGTGGTAGTGTATAGTCTGGTGTGGATGTGGTAGTGTATAGTCTGGTGTGGATGTGGTGGTAGTGTATAGTCTGGTGTGGATGTGGTGGTAGTAGTGTACAGTCTGGTGTGGATGTGGTGGTGGTAGTGTATAGTCTGGTGTGGTTGTGGTGGTGGTAGTGTACAGTCTGGTGTGGTTGTGGTGGTAGTAGTGTACAGTCTGGTGTGGTTGTGGTGGTAATAGTGTACAGTCTGGTGTGGTTGCGGGGGAGTAGTGTAAAGTCTGATGTGGTTGTGGTGGTAGTAGTGTATAGCCCGGTGCGGTTGTGGTAGTAGTGTATAGTCTGGTGTGGTTGTGGTGGTGGTAGTGTACAGTCTGGTGTGGTTGTGGTGGTAGTAGTGTACAGTCTGGTGTGGTTGTGGTGGTAGTAGTGTACAGTCTGGTGTGGTTGTGGTGGTAGGAGTGTATGGTGTGGTTGCATGGGGAGTAGTGAATAGTCTGATGTGGTTGTGGTGGTAGTAGTGTATAGCCTGGTGTGGTTGTGGTAGTAGTCTGGTGTGGTTGTGGTCGTAGTGTATTGTCTGGTGTGCTTGTGTAGTCGTGTTTTGCTCACAGTCTCTTTACTCTACTACCACAATCACATCAGATCAACAAGGAGACTGAGCTATACACTATAACAACCATGAAAACAAGTTTGCATATCAAAAGGCTTATTGAACCGTTGAGACCCAGCAGGGATCATGTTGATGACATAATTATGTAATTTCCTGGTTGAAATCCAGATCTGTTCAGAGAGACAGATGATGAAATGTCCTTTTCATAACAATATCAAGAAGTCTGGGACAGACATATTTTGGTTGTCATTTTGGTTGGGAATTTTCCCACAATGAATTCAAATCAAACTTTAATTGTCACATGCGCCGAATACAAGTGTAGACTTTACCATGAAATGCTTACTTACAAGCCCTTAACCAACAGTACAATTCAAGAAGAAATAAATATTTACCATGTAGACTAAAATAAAAAGTAATAATAAAAGTAACACAATTAATTACAACGAGGCTATATACAGGGGGCACCGGTACTGAGTCAGTGTGCGGGGCTACAGGCTAGTTGAGGTAATATGTATATGTAGGTGGGGGCGAAGTGACTATGCATAGCTAAACAAACAAGCAGCAGGGTACAAAAGGGAAAGGGGGTCAATGTAAATTGTCCGGTGGCGATTTTAAGAATTGTTCAGCAGTCTTGTGGTTTGGCGGTAGAAGCTGTTGAGGAGCCTTTTGGTCCTAGACTTGGCGTTCCGGTACCACATGCCGTGCGGTAGCAGAGAAAAGTCTACCACCTAGAATATAGGTCCTGGATGGCAGCAAGCTTGGCCCCAGTGATGTACTGGGCCGTTCGCACTACCCTCTGTAGCGCCTTACGGTCAGGATGCTCTCGATGGTGCAGCTGTAGAACCTTTTGAGGATCTGGGGACCCATGCCAAATCTTTTCAGTCTCCTGAGGGGAATGGGTTTTGTCGTGCCCTCTTCACGACTGTCTTGATAGTTCGTTGGTGATGTGGACACCAAGGAACTTGAAACTCTTGACTCTGTGATTCTTCACAAAAAATACAGTTTTATATCTTTATGTTTGAAGCCTGAAATTTGGCAAAAGGTCGCAAAGTTCAAGGGTGCCGAATACTTTCGCAAGGCACTGTATAGTCGTGTATAATCTGGTGTGGTTGTGGTGGTAGTAGTGTATAGTCTGGTGGGGTTTTGTGGTAGTAGTGTATAGCCTGGTGTGATTGTGGTAGTAGTGTATAGCCTGGTGTGATTGTGGTAGTAATGTATAGTCTGGTGTGGTTGTGGTAGTAATGTATGGTCTGGTGTGGTTGTGGTAGTAATGTATAGTCTGGTGTGGTTATGGTAGTAGTGTATAGTCTGGTGTGGTTATGGTAGTAATGTATAGTCTGGTGTGGTTGTGGTAGTAGTGTATGGTCTGGTGTGGTTGTGGTGGTGGTAGTAGTTTAGGGTCTGGTGTGGTTGTGATAGTAGTGTATAAACTACTACCACCACAACCACACCAGACTATACACTACTACCACCACAACCACCCCAGATGACACACTACTACCACAACCACACCATGCTTTATACTACTACCACCACAACCACACCAGGCTATACACAACTACCACAACCACACTATACACTACTACCACCACAACCACACCAGACTATACACTACTACCACCCCAACCACCCCAGATGACACACTACTACCACAACCACACCATGCTATATACTACTACCACCACAACCACACTATACACTACTACCACCACAACCACACCAGACTATACACTACTACCACCACAACCACCCCAGATGATACACTACTACCACCACAACCACCCCAGATGACACACTACTACCACAACCACACCATGCTATACACTACTACCACCACAACCACCCCAGACTATACACTACTACCACCACAACCACCCCAGACTATACACTACTACCACAACCACACCAGGCTATACACTAATCCCCCACAACCACACCAGGCTATACACTAATCCCCCCACAACCACACCAGGCTATACACTAATCCCCCACAACCACACCAGGCTATACACTAATCCCCCACAACCACACCAGGCTATACACTAATCCCCCACAACCACACCAGACTACACACTACTACAACAACAACCACACCAGACTATGCATTACTACCACAAACACACCAGACTATACATTACTACCACAACCACACCAGACTATACATTACTACCACAACCACACCAGACTATACATTACTACCACAACCACACCAGACTACACACTACTACCACAACAACCACACCAGACTATGCATTACTACCACAAACACACCAGACTATACATTACTACCACAACCACACCAGACTATACACTACTACGACAACCACACCAGGCTATACACTACTACGACAACCACACCAGGCTATACACTACTACCACAACCACACCAGGGTATACACTACTACCACAACCACACCAGGCAAAACACTACTACCAAACCACACCAGTCTATACACAACCACCACAACCACACCTGGCTAGTAGTGTATAGTCGTGTATAGTCTGCTGTGGTTGTGGTAGTATTGTTAAGTCTGGTGTGGTTTTGTGGTAGTAGTGCATAGCCTGGTGTGGTAGTAGTGTATATTCTGGTGTGGTTGTGGTGGTAGTAGTGTATAGTCTGGTGTGGTTTTGTGGTAGTAGTGTACAGCCTGGTGTGGTTGCGGTAGTAGTGTATAGCCTGGTGTTGTTGTGATGATAGTGGTGTATAATCTGGTGTGTTTGTGGTAGTAGTTTATAGTCTGGTGTGGTTGTGGTTGTAGTAGTGTATAGCCTGGTGTGGTTGTGATAGTAGTAGTGTATAGCCTGGTGTGGTTGTGGTGGTAGCGTATAGTCTGGTGTGGTTGTGGTGGTAGTAGTGCATAGCCGGGTGTGGTAGTAGTGTATATTCTGGTGTGGTTGTAGTTGTGTATAGTCTGGTGTGGTTGTGGTGGTAGTAGTGTTTAGCCTGGTGTGGTTGTGGTGGTAGTAGTGTACAGCCTGGTGTGGTTGTGGTGGTAGTAGTGTATAGCCTGGTGTGGTTGTGGTGGTAGTAGTTTATAGCCTGTGGTAGTAGTGTATAGCCTGGTGTGGTTGTGGCGGTAGTAGTGTTTAGCCTGGTGTGGTTGTGGTGGTAGTAGTGTATAGCCTGGTGTGGTTGTGGTGGTAGTAGTGCATAGCCGGGTGTGGTAGTAGTGTATATTCTGGTGTGGTTGTGGTTGTAGTTGTGTATAGTCTGGTGTGGTTGTGGTGGTAATAGTGTTTAGCCTGGTGTGGTTGTGGTGGTAGTAGTGTACAGCCTGGTGTGGTTGTGGTGGTAGTAGTGTATAGCCTGGTGTGGTTGTGGTGGTAGTAGTTTATAGCCTGTGGTAGTAGTGTATAGCCTGGTGTGGTTGTGGCGGTAGTAGTGTATAGCCTGGTGTGGTTGTGGCGGTAGTAGTGTTTAGCCTGGTGTGGTTGTGGTGGTAGTAGTGTATAGCCTGGTGTGGTTGTGGCGGTAGTAGTGTTTAGCCTGGTGTGGTTGTGGTGGTAGTAGTTTATAGCCTGGTGTGGTTGTGTTGGTAGTAGTGTATAGCCTGGTGTGGTTGTGCTGGTAGTAGTGTATAGCCTGGTGTGGTTGTGCTGGTAGTAGTGTATAGCCTGGTGTGGTTGTGGTCGTAGTAGTGTATAATCTGGTGTGGTTGTGATGGTAGTAGTGTATAGTCTGGTGTGGTTGTGGTGGTAGTGAATAGCCTGGTGTGGTTGTGGTGGTAGTGAATAGCCTGGTGTGGTTGTGGTGGTACTGTATAGTCTGGTGTGGCTGTGGTAGTAGTGTATAGTCTGGTGTGGTTGTGGTAGTAGTGTATCGTCTGGTGTGGTTGTGGTAGTACTGTTTAGCCTGGTGTGGTGGGACTGTATAGTCTGGTGTGGTTGTGGTGGTAGTAGTGTATAGCCCTGTGTGGTGGTAGTGTGTAGTCTGGTGTGGTTGTGATAGTAGTGTATAGCTCACGGTTTAGGCTGTGGTTTACGAGCCTCGCTGCCAGCCCATTAAACTTGCTGCTCTTTTGTAAAGGTTGTCTGGCTCTTAAATGGTGTCATCTTTATTGATGTTTCTCCATCCCCCTCTCGTGTACAGAAATATGCTGGATGGCCCTGGTTTAAATTCAATTCCCTAACACAAGCCTGAAAGGATACAGCAAATGAATGTCTTCCTTTCACAGACACACACACACACACACACACCTCGCTCCACACACCACGTCCCGTTTAGCCCTGACGATATAGCGGCCGTAAATGTGGCTGCCTGTGTGAACGGGTCCACAAATCACGGCAAGGGAGATGAGATGACCGTGTACCGTCGTCCCCAACGCCAGCGTCAGGAAGGGGCGCGGCAGAGGACAGGCTGTCAATCTCCCGACAAGGAGTGAAAAGAAAAGGAGTGAAGCATTTGCTGTGACTATCTTTTCTGCATCATTGTACTGTTCTACAGGCTCACTTTCCACCCAGTCACTTTGCTGCTGTTTATCAATGACCCTGGTATGTTCTTGTTGCTCGGACACTAAAACGCTTCTGTAACAGCCACTTACGGCGTCTAGCTTCAACATCTCTCTGTATTGCTTGATGTGTACAGTAGATGCTCTGTTGATAGGGTAGCTCGTTTGGCTTTCTTGGAGACTGGTGCTGTGTCTCTGAGCTAAGGTCCCAATCTAAATGTGATGCACAGAGGACTAACAGACAGGCAGAGCCTAACTATTGATCTTCTGAGACTTTCATGCTCTCTTAACTACTGTACCCTCGAATGCTTCTGTCTTTACGTGACACAGTCAGTCTCAGCCTGTGGTTGCTTTTATGGTCTGGCTGGTTATCTGTTCTTCAGTATCACACGGGGGATCTGAGGAGTGTGTGCAGTGGATGAGTGGAGCCGGGGGACGGAAAGAAAGGCGGACCTGATTAGCACTGTGTGATCTCTCACCATGCTGTCTGAGGCGAGCCCCCCCCCTTACCCCGTGCTGCTAATGACTGCTAATTGTGGCACGGCAGGGGGAGAGATGCTATGAGCTGAATATTACACACTCACTGCCTGGTCTGGTGCTGCTGGGGGTCCCTGGAGCAACAAACTTCCATTCAATCAAGTCGATCGATCACAAAGTCCATTTATCAATAAGGGTATTGACTCCTCTATCCATTTTGGTTTATAGTCACTGGATCAAACCACAAACCGCTCCCTCCTCTCTGTATCCAGACTGCTGAATTACACCCTTGTTTTTTGGGGCTCAAAGATTGGCGTTGAAGAAGTAAGCCTGGGAGATGCTCCTCTCAATTCAGCTGAAATTAGGACATGTTTTACGGTAGAACGCTGATCTAAACAGTGCAGGGAAGGCCGATTTCCAAAGGGAGGCCTGTGTTCTCCTTTTTTATTTCGGGAGGAGTTTTGATCTGAGGGAAGCGAGCTGCTGGTGTCTGGCACTTACCAAATGTACTCTTATTTATCCTTTGACAGATGAGTTTCTCCATTTGTAAATCTACTCTTAATCTCTCTCCATCCCTCTGCCCCTCCGTTGCAGAAGCTTGCCTTCAACTTTCTCTCACTTTCAATCTCTCCCTCACCTCTTCTTCATAGCCACTTGTTCCTCCCTCTCTCATTTTCTTCCTTCTCCTCTCCTCTTCTTCCTCTCTCCTCTCCTCACCACTTCTTCCTCCCCCTCTCCTCCTCTTCCTCCCTCTCTCTCCTCTCATTGTTAGACAAGTAGGAGAATGTTGTCTGACCAGTTGAACTAGACTGAGGAGAGCTTATCCATGATAGACAAGCAGGGATATATCCTCAATGTCCTATAGCTGCTCATTGTATGAACCTGAGCTGCCAACGGTTAAGCCACAGAATGAGAGAACAGGAGCCTAAACTAATGCATCGCAACGCCGCAGTTCTTCCCTGTAATAAGTTTCCTTTGCCTGGGCTCTGCTCCGTGTTTCATTTGGAATGGGATTTGTCAGAGGAGAGAAAGTAATGTTCATCTGAAGTGCCTGACCTGTTTCTTTGTCCTGAGCTAACTCTCCCGTATCGCGCCATCTCTCATTTCAGCAAGGAAATTTCCCTCTTGTTTCAAACCCAATTTTCCTAAAACTCCAGACGTCAGCAGGTAGCAGCAGGCCGCCTCTGCCTCTCCGCCCAGCCTAACACACTTTGTGTCCAATTAAACTCTCTCTCACCCTCCATCTTTCACTCTCTCGCTCCTTCCCTGCCTCTACTTCTCTCTGTCCGTCAGTCTATCACTCACTCTACCTTGTTAAACACAACCACACCAGTCCAATTAAAGGTTTATATGCATAACAGAAATAAAGAGCCTGGATTTACACTTTTTTTCCTCTTACTTATTCATTACCTTTCCCTCAAACTCCTCCCTCTCTCAAACTCCCTGTCTTTGATTACTTCCTCCCATCCCTCCTTTCTTTCGTCCGCCTGTCTGTTCCTCCATCTTTCTTTCTCCCCCCCTCAATCCCTCCCTCTTTCTCCACTCTCTCGCTGTTTGGCCCTCACCCCCCTCCACTGCTCCATCTCTCCGTCCCTGTAGCAGATGGTGGCTGTCAGAGATGGACAGGTAACAGATGACCCAGTATCCCTCCCAGGCATACAGGCTCTGCCCTGGCCAGTCCCCTCCAACCTGCCCACCATCCCCTTCCACCTTTCTCCTCCCAACACCACCCCCTTCCACCTCAAACCCCCTGCAGCCTTCCTCCTCCCATCACCATCACCATCCCCCTCAAACCT
Organism: Oncorhynchus tshawytscha; assembly: GCF_018296145.1. Classification (NCBI taxonomy): domain Eukaryota; kingdom Metazoa; phylum Chordata; class Actinopteri; order Salmoniformes; family Salmonidae; genus Oncorhynchus; species Oncorhynchus tshawytscha. The sequence goes on from NC_056437.1 coordinate 85,495,937, forward strand.
TCCTACTACCACCACCAACCCCCTCCAACCTTCCTCCTCCCACCACCAGCCCCCTCCAACCTTCCTACTCCCACCACCAGCCCCCTCCAACCTTCCTCCTCCCACCACCAGCCCCCTCCAACCTTCCTCCAACCCCCTGCAACCCACCTCGTTCCCCTCGTCTCTAGTTCCTCCTGAGTCTCCTCCCCTCCCTCTCCTCTGGGTTGATATCTGGCGGGCCGTCTCTTCCCCCCAGTGGCGCGGGCCTTCTGTACAGAGCAGATGGTGAGAGGGGACCGGGAGGAGACGTCCTCTAACCTGGGAGTCTGGCCAGCCCCGGCCCACGGCGAACGCCTGATGCCAGCCTAATGGACCTGGACAGGGCTTGGAGTGTGTGTTCGTGTGTGCGGGTGTGTGTGTGTTTGTAATTATAGGTTGTGTTGTTTGGCTATTTATGTCTCTGTGTTTGTTTCTCTTCAGCTTCAAACTTCAAGATTTTTCTATAATAGAATCATTGTGTGTGTTTGGTGTGTGTGCACATGTGTGACTGATTCTTCTCATTTCTAATTGTGTAAATTCAGCTAAAAACCTCACTAATTGTGAGGTCAAAGGTTGGGGGTCAGCAGACCAGGGTCAAATGGTCACACTGTGGATGGAAACAGGGATGCTGATGTGTGAATGTGAGGTTTGTAAGGATCAGCAGTTCATATTCAGGCTCAACACTGAAACCTTCCATGAACAGGCTTATCACATCACAGGCTTAGAGTAGTCCAGGCTCACTGTTAAATAAGCATAACTCAGACTCACAGAGGCATGGGCTTGAAACTGTCCAAGCAGCACACACTCACAGCAAGCTCTCCAGAGGCTGAGGATTAGAACCCTTTACTAGCTGTGTGTGCAAGTAGGGGTGTGTGTGTGTGTTCACTCCATCTGACATGTACTGTGTATTGAGAAAGCCATAGAGTTCAGAAGAAGAGCGTTTGTATGTGACAGGTAATGAATCCCTCTATTAGATGTACATCAGAGAGGGGCTGATAGATTAGCCTCTGTGTGTGTGTTCACCTGCACCGTAGAAAGAGACATTCTGTATGACTACAGTACAAGCAGAGAAACACTTTCCAGTCCGTTGCTGAAGTGTATTCATGGCTATTTCCCAAAATGAGTTTTAAATGCATTAATAGCAGAAAGAGCAACTCAATGAGCTCAGCCTAGTTTCCCTCATTTGCCTAGCGAGTCCAAACGGATTGTTCTCCCCTGACATAGTTCTTCTCCAATCCCTTCCTGTTATTAAATATTAAAATCACTGCAATGACTCTGTTTAGCAAACTCTCAGGGGATCAGGCAGCCAACACCATTACAGCACTGATGATTGCATTGCTTTGTTTTATTTTATTTGTATTTTTTAACACTGTCGACATGCTAATGGAACGGAGTCTAAATGTTGACCGTCGGTATCCATATCGTGCTGGTTAGATGTTACATGTTCATTGACATGATTACCAACAGATATGTACATGTATAGACGCAGGCACACACACACACAGAAATACTTTCATGCACACGTGCAAGCATGCATACGCACTTTACACACATACAGGCATGCAGATTCCAAAAGACTTCACACTCCCACACTTGTCCTCTGATGCTTTCTTCTCAGGTCTGCACCTGGCTATCCCAAACAAATGAGTCAGAAGAACAATTTGCACTGTCTCTTTAAAAAAATATTTTAATATTCCCTCGTTTTAACCAATATTTAAACCAATATTTATCAGATAGTACCTAAAACAACATGGCTGCTGTTGACCAATAAACATTCACGTGGGTGTGGTCTGGCACATAAAAGCATATAAATATGTCAAGGATATTTGTATTGTAGCAAAATTTGGCACACATGTTGCAAACACTGTTAAGACTCAACATATGCAAGAACATTCATATCGACCACACAGTGGCGCTATAACGAGCACATGTTTATACAGTGCCTTCAGGAAGTATTCATATCCCTTGACTTATTCCACATTTTGTTGTGTTACAACCTGCATTTAAAATTGATGAAACATGTTTTTAGAAATGTTGGCAAATTTATTGAAAATGAAATACAGAAATATCTCATTTACATAAGTATTCACACCCCTGAGTCAATACTTTATTGAAGCACCTTTTGCAACAATTACAGCTGTGAGTCTTTCTGGGTAAATCTCTAAGAGCGTTCCACACCTGGATTGTGCAACATTTGTTATTTTCAAAATGATTCAAGCTCTGTCAAGTTTGTTGTTGATCATTGCTTGTAACCATTTTCAGGTCTTGCAATAGATATTCAAGTAGATTTAAGTCAAAACTGTAACTCAACCACTCGGGAACATTCACTGTCTTCTTGGTAAGCAACTCCAGTCCAGTGTAGATTTGGTCTTGTGTTTTAGGTTATTGTCCTCCTGAAAGGTGAATTCATCTCCCAGTGTCTGGTGGAAAGCAGACTGAACCAGGTTTTCCTCTAGAATTTTGCCTGTGCTTAGCTCCATTCCGTTTCTTTTTTATCCTGAAAAACTCCCCAGTCCTTAATGATTACAAGCATACACATAACATGATGCAGCCACCACTATTCTTTAAAAAATGGAGAGTTGGACTCAGTAACATGTTGTGTTGGATTTGCCACAAACATAACACTTTGTATTCAGGACAAAAAGTGAATTGCTTTACCACATTTTTTTGCGTTATTACTTTAGTGCCTTGTTGCAAACAGGGGGCATGTTTTGGAATATTTTTTATTTTGTACAGTCTTACTTCTTTTCACTCTGTCAATTAGGCTAATATTGTGGAGTAACGACAATGTGGTTTATCCATCCTCAGTTTTCTCTTATCACAGCCTGGGTGTCCTGAGTGGTGCAGCGGTCTAAGGCACCACATCTCAGTGCTAGAGGAGTCACTACAGACCCTGGTTCGATTCCAGGCTGTATCACAATCGGCCATGATTGGGTGTCCCATAGGGCCGCGTACAATTGGCCCAGCGTCGTCCGGGTTTGGCCGGGGTAGGCCATCATTGTAAATAAGAATTTGTTCTGAACTGACTTGCCTAGTTAAATAAAGGTTAAATGAAAATAAATAAACAGCCATTAAACTCTGTAATTGTTTTATAGTCACCATTGGCCTCATGGTGAAATCCCTGAGTGGTTTCCTTCCTCTCCGGCAACTGAGTCTGGAGGGGCGCCTGTATTTTTGTAGTGACTGGGTGTATTGATACACCATCCGAAGTGTAATAACTTCACCATGCTCAAAGGGATATTCAATATCTGCTTTTTTATTTTCACCCATCTACCAGTCGGTGCTCTTCTTTGCGAGGCATTGGAAAACTTCCCTGGTCTTTGTGGTTGAATCTGTGTTTGAAATGTACAGTACTGCTCAACTGAGGGACCTTACAGATAATTGTTTGTGCGGTACAGAGATGAGGTAGTCATTAAAAAATCATGTTAAAGGGATACTTCGGGAATTTGGAAATGGGTTCATCTGACTCTGGGGAAGTAGATAAAGGGCCTCATTGTCAAAATCTCAAAGTATCTCTTCAAAAACAATTATTGCACACAGTGAGTCCATACAACTTATTATGTGACTTGTTAAGCATGTTTTAACTCCTGAACGTATTTATCCCGATATCCCCAACACCACTGACCTGATGTTTACAAAACCTGGGTGAATGATGCTTCTTGCCATAGAGATCAATTAGTTACAAAATCACACTGATTGGCCCAAGGGAGGTACTGCATCATTCGTGGGGGACGATATGTTTACTGTTGCCTTGTTTATAATTTCTGTTTGTTTCGAGGAGGCTCCAATTCTGGTTCTTGGCAGGTTGTCTCTCATCTCATTTACTGTTTCTTGCAGTTTTCTAATAAGCGCTGTTGTAATTCTGTGTGTTATTAATGCTGGAGTGCACTGCACCCTGGGAGCCCTGGCTAGGCTGAGGCGAGGGCCTGCATCTGACACCCCGCGCCACCCGCCTTAGACCAACCACCCTCCAGAGAGGGAGAGGCTCGCCCAGGAGGTGACGCTAATGGGAGATTTTAACCACGTCTCTCCCCCTTCCTCTCTTTTTCTCTCCCTCTTTCCCTCCCTCGTTCTCTCTCTCCCTCCTGCTGGTCTGTGGATATGAGCCCAGAGCAAACACAGGCAGCTCTCATTAAGGGACAAATGCTGGTATTACATTTGCTGTTATTAGAGAGGCCTCCTTTAATTTCACTGGCACAGCAAACCACACACACCCACGAAGACTGCATTACATTTAGATGCTCTGTGTGTGTGTGTGTTTGCACGTACTTGTGTTGGTGGGTGTGTACCTTAGAGGGGTGATGGAAGACGGGGGTGGTAATGGCAGCATCCATTATGGAGTGGGTTCTACTGCGTCAAGGTGTCAGCCCCTCTGAAAGTGATAGCCTGTAATAAGGCTGGGCAGAGGTTGGGTTTTCTTGTGGGGTTCTCCGGCTGTGTATTTGGCTCTGCCTCACTGGGCCTCAGACAGATAGGGGGTCATTTTTCACATTACTGCTCACACCCCCCCTGCCTGACACGACCAAGACGGACAAGATCCATACTCATGCACCGTGACAAAGACTCTGTCCCACAAAATCAATGGCAATTATTTGATCCGAGTCTATTTCCACTATACAGAATGTACAGAATGTGTAAGACAGTGTGTGTGTGTGTGTGTGTGTCAGTCTCTCAACAAGTGAGTTGACATAGAATTTCTTGCATATGGTACATTTGTCAAGCAGCGACTAGAGATCCCTTAAGGACATTTAATCACCTTCATCTGGATCCAGCTCCAGCCGCCTGTGTGGTGCCTCTGTCATTGGGCATTCAGAACACGCCACACTGAGTGACAGGGAGGAGGTAAAGTGACTGTGACAGGGGAACTGGCATCACGCTCTGTGACAGACAACCTCGCCATGATATCACCATGACAGGTGCATAAGAAGATGACTGAATGGGGAGACTGCGTGACAATTCTAGAATATAATAGTTTTTTCTCTTGCTGAGCCAAAGGGGTCTGTTAGGGGGTCTACTAGAAGATTCTGTTTTCTACCGTGACCATTTGGTGTACTGTTGGAACAGGTGGTTAAGAGGCAACGCCGAGAACAAACCACAGGTGTCCGGTTCGCCTGTGATGACAAAGTGCCGGCACCACTTTCACACAAACAAACATGATGCATGAAACATGACATACCATAGTGGGACTTTATAGGACTATGGTTTCTTCTTGTTGGTGTGTTTGCGATTCACCAAGGCAGGCAGCCATTCATCCCGGCCCGGACCTTCTGTCTGTCTGTCTGTCTGTCTGGGAGCTGTAAAGCACCACAGTGTGTTCAGCTGTGACTGGGACTCATTAAAGGGGGAGAGCGTCCGTCATGGAGGCGCGGCTGTCTGAGTGTCGGCCGGCTGTCCTGCGGGGGACTTACAGGGGGACTGGGGGGCTCAGAGCTTCTCATCCACACAGAGAGGCCTAACGAACACCCCCCTCCCCCTTAACTGAACCCAACCTGACGCTCCTCCATCACTCAGCTGGGGCTGGTCTCCTGTGATTCACTATGCCCCCCTGCCGCTATGCATCACACACCAGCCCCACTCTCCAACCTGCCTCCCCTGCCTCTTAGCAGACAGACCTTTTATCAAGCACCTCCAGGGCATAGCCTAGTGATGGATGTTTATCAAGGAGGACATTGTTGTGGACCTGTTGTGTGGATCTCTGCAGTGTCCTCTGTCATGTTGTAATTGTCCTTCAAGTCCCATACTGCCTCTTTAGAAATTGTCTGCCATCTACTGCATGTTTACTGCTGTGGCATTGTGACTTGATGTTTGAGTGGACTTATGTGCACCTCTCAATCTCTCCCTGTCCATCCATATGGATGTCTATTGATCTCTTTATATGCACATTTCCATCCATCCATTGGTGTAGTGTGGTGTGAGAAATGCCTGGTTGATGTGTTATTTCCCTAGAAGAGCCAGAGCTGTATTGTGTTCTGTGCTCTCAGCAGCAGACAGCAGTGCTGGAAGGCCAACAGGACCACACTGCTGCTGGGCTCTCTTGTCGGTCTGTGTCAGATCTCCACTGATGTGTTCAGCCATTCAGACACACTGGCTCAATATCTGCCTCCCTCCTCATCCCCGCCCTCTTATTTCTCTCTAGTTCTCTCTCTTTCTTCCTCTCTCTCTTTCCTTCTCTCTCACTCCACCTCTCTATCTCTTGTCCTCCCCTCTCTCCTATCCTCTCCTATCCTGTCTTTCCCTATGGGGGAAATTACCCCTACTCCATGGGCCATTCCATATATTTAATTTCCAAATCCCTGTAGGTAACCACCCCCTCCTGTCACTCTCTCTCCATCCCTCTCTTTCGCTCTTCATTGTGTTAAGAGACAAACACAACGGAGGAAACCAAACACAATGGGGGCTGTTGATATATTAGAGGAGGTGGCATCTGTGAGGCTGGGGTCACCGTGGTGCTCAAATGAGAAAGGACATCGCTCATTTCCAACCTCAAATTGCCTTGCTCTCATCTCTGACCTTCTCTAAACAGCCTCACTCAAGCAATCCCCCAGCTTTTCCTTGAGGCACGCACGCACAAGTACCAAGCTAGATCGCGTGCACACATTCACTCACACCCACACATGTGCATTAAACACACACACACCCTTACCATACACATTTGACATGATATGTACCCTTCCTACAGAGAAAGAAATTATACCAAAAAAAGATACGTAATAATAATTATAATTCCCCTTTAATTGCACATCTAGCGAGAGAGGAATCTGTTGGTCTAGCGACGTTTCTGCTGTTAGGACAACTGCTGCAGCATGTCAAGGCACAGTTTGTAAAACAATGGCCACTCAATTTATACAAATAATCAATTATCAAATAATATATACTGACCAAAAATATAAACGCAACATGTAAAGTGTTGGTTTCATGAAATGAAATAAAAGATCCCAGAAATGTTCCATACCAACAAAAAGCTAATTTCTCTCAAATTGTGTGCACACATTTGTTTACATCCCTGTTCCAGTTCCCGACAAAATATCCAGCAACTTCGCACAGCCATTGAAGAGGAGTGGGACAACATTCCACAAGCCACAATCAACAGCCTGATCAACTCTATGTGAAAGAGATGTGTCGCGCTGCATGAGGCAAATGGTGGCCACTTCAGATACTGACTGGTTTTCTGATCCACAACCCTACCTTTTTTTGATGACATCTAACCATCAAATGCATATCTATATTCCCAGTCATGTAAAATTCATAGATTAGGGCCTAATGAATTTATTTCAATTGACTGATTTCCTTATATGTATATTTATTATGGATCCCCATTAGCCAAGGCAGCAGCAACTCTTCCTGGGGTCCGGCAGAATTAAGGCAGTTATCCAATTTTAAAAACCTTACAGTACATTCATTACAGAATTCACGACACAGTGTGCCCTCAGGTCCATACTCCACTGTTCTATTTAAGACGTTTTTGGGGGTATCTGTACTTCACTGAGAAATGCCTATCTAACTTTTACTTTCACTCCACTACATTCCTAAAGAAAATATTTACTTTTTACTGCCATATATTTTTCCTGACACCCAAAAGTACTCCTTACATTTGGAATGCTTAGAACACGATCTTGTAGACTCACTTAACACCATTGCTTTGTTTGTCTAGTCTCGGAGTGCGTCTCTGGCTATCTGTAAATAAATACAATGTGGCTGTGTGGTTTGCTTAATATGAGGAATTTTAACTGATTTTAAACTTTGACTTTTGATACTTTGACTTTTATTCAAGTAGTTTGTTACAGGTATCTTTACTTTTACTCAAGTATGACAATTGGGTACTTTTGCCACCACTGCACTTTCCCCATGAGTGTGTATGGTCCAGAATGTTATATTTGACATTTCTCCAATAGATGAGCAGACGAGCCATAGTGTAGATTAGCCCCGCTACCTTCTGTCAGTGATGCAGCCCTGTTCAGATAACATCATCACGTTTTAATGCAGACATAAACACAGCACTGTGTTCTAATTGGCCAGAGATATGACAACATTAAAGGTTGTCAGCACAGAGAACAGCGTTTTAATTCTGAGTTAATGATGATGTTTATTTCCCCCGGTACTCATTCCTAAGAACTATGGCTTTATGCAGTAGTAGTGGCTAGCTGTAGCTGTGGTCTCTATGGGGAGAATGCTGAGTTCTGTCTCAAGGTAGTTTAGCAAAGAATCTCTCCTTCCCTCTGTAAGTTCTTTATCAGGAAGTAGCAGCACATTAACCTCAGAGCGGATTATGGCGTGTAACAGAGCCAGGCTGCCTGGACGCAGTGTGACTGGGCTCCTCTGGGTTCAGATTAGAGCCGACCTCTGACCTCTGTGTAAGTCACTGATAGTGAACTGTGCTTCCTCAACCTCCCCTCTCTCTCTCAACTCCCCGGTTATCTGAAGCTGCTGTGTGGTTCTGGAGTAAATCCTTACAGCAGGGCCAGGGTAGTACTGCTGCTCTGATAGAAATCACACAGATTTATCTGGCCTCACAGACAACACCCCTTTCCCTAATCACAGTAGAAGTGATCTGAATACCTGTGGAGAAAAGACAACTCTGTGAGCAGAGATGAAATGAAAAAATAGCTTTCTGTTAAGGCCACAATTTACTGTACAGGAATGAAAGGCAGTCTATTTCTGACACTGAGGAACAACTTAAATGTCACATTATAAATTGGCAATAACTGTAATATTGTGCTGACATAAAGGTTAAAGGGTATAGACTGACGAGTTTCTGCAGATATTTCTATAATGAATTTCTGTTGTGAGCGATATAAATATATTAAGAAAGAAAGGTCAAAAGAAAGAAAGAAGGAGCAAAAAAACTGAAAGAAAAGGTGAATGAGGGAGGGAGGGGGGGTTCGCATATTCTACCTTAATGACTGTGATCTTCTTGTAACTGCCGTGTGCTAATGTTGGTGATGACGAGACAGGGATTAGCATGGAGAGGAGTGCTGATGGGGAGATGAGTGAGGTGATAGATTTATATCCTGCCCTGACAGCCCAGGGAGAGATTCATTTCCTCTTTACGACTGTTTAAAAGACGCTCGCGCCATGAGAGACCGACTGATAGAGAGACCGACTGATAGAGAGACCGACTGATAGAGAGACCGACTGATAGAGAGACCGACTGATAGAGACCGACTAATAGAGAGACCGACTGAGAGAGAGCAACTGAGAGAGAGACCGACTGATAGAGAGACCCGACTGAGACTGATTACCGCTGAGGCTATGCCACTGAGAGTTGGTACCGACTGATTCCTCTCTGTGGGGGTGTGGAGGAACCCGATTGAGAGAGAGACCCGACTGAGTTTCACTGAGTGAGAGAGCCGACTGAGAGAGAGACCGACTGAAGAGAGAACTGAGAGAGACCGACTGAGAGAGAGACCCGACTGAGAGAGAACCGACTGTGGGCTGTTTGAGACCGACTGAGGCTTTTGGGACTTTCGTTGATTAGAGAGACCCACTGACTGAGAGAGAGACTGACTGAGAGAGACCGACTGAGAGAGAGACCCGACTGAGAGAGAACCGACTGAGAGAGACCGACTTTAGAGAGACCCGACTGAAATGTCCCTGAGAGAGAGACCGACTGAGAGAGAACTGAGAGGACTAGAAAATACTGGGACATTGCTCCAGAGACCGACTGATCAGAAACTGACTGAATCTTAGAACCCGACTGAGAGAGAGACCCGACTGAGAGAGAGACCGACTGAGAGAGAGACCGCTGAATGAGAGAGAGACCCGACTGAGACCCGACTGAGAGAGATATTACTAGAAAATATTGAGAGAGATTCACTGAAATCACTGAAGAGAACTGAGAGAGAACACACTTAGCCTTTTGTTAATCAGACCGACTGAGATTTTGACTGAGAGAGAGACCTTGAGAGAGAGACCCGACTGAGAGAGAGACCGACTGAGAGAGAGACCCGACTGAGAGAGACCCGACCGAGAGAGAGACCGACTGAGAAAGAGAAAAGCAATCAAATGAACCCGACTGAGAGAGAGACCGACTGATGATCTTCGACTGAGAGAGAGACCCACTGAGAGAGAGACCGACTGAGAGAGAAATGTTCCGACTGAAAGATATTTTTATAGAAATAACTGAGAGAGAGACCGTTTGAGAGATTCCCTGAGAATCCACTGAGAGAGACCGACTCAGAGAGAGACCACTGAGAGAGAGACCGACTGAAAAATTCCAAATTATATCCACTGAGAGAGAGACCCGACTGAGAAACCCGACTGAGAGAGAGACCGACTGATAAGAGACCGACTGAGAGGTGTTTTCAAAGATCTATTCGACTGAAGATAGACAACTGAGAGAGACCGACTGAGAGAGAGACCGACTGAGAGAGAGACCCGACTGAGAGAGAGACCGACTGAAGAGAGACCCGACTGAGTGAGAGAGCGACTAAGCGAGAGACTGATTACTTTTGCCAGGCTATGCCCCACCTGAGAGTTTCAAGTAAAGGCCTGAAACTATTCCTCTGGCTGTGACAACCTTAGTGGTGTGTGTGTAGAAAAGGAACTGTGATTGATATGCTTTTCAGAGTGCTTGTCAGAGAGAGAGAACAGAGAGAATAGAGAGAGAACAGAGAAAATAAGAGAGAGAGAGAGAGGGAGAGAGAGAGAGAGAAAGCCCTTGGGCTGTTTGGTGGTATGGCTTTTCTCAGGACTTTCGCCTGCAATTAAGTGAGAGTGCTGTCACTGTGACCAATGAGACAATGATTTTATACAGTTTTGGATGCAATATTATACTGAAGCTGTCAATTATATGCATATTCTAGCATCTGGAAATTATGACACTTTTAGATCTCTTAAATGTCCCTTGTCTTGTTGAATCTGGAGGAACTAGAAAATACTGGGACATTGCTCCAGGAAAGTCAGAAACTGCTCTAAAGTCATTGGAGAATTTCTTCATTTTTAAAATTCTCTATTTTCTTCAAATTAAGAAATATATAATTTCATTATCACCATAATATCTCCTTTACATTTACAGTTTTTTATCATCAAAATAGGGTTCCGAAATCTGCCTGCTGTTCCAAGTCATGTACACACACACACACACACACACACACACACACTTACTGATTATATTATTATTCTGCTAGAGACCTATAAGTGAAGACCAAGGTGGTAATACAGTCACTCCACACTAAAGACGTACAGTAATATGACCACTGATTGGTCTTTCCTGTCTCACCTACCTTCCCTCCAATGAACATGTGAGTGTCAGTATAGCTGGCAGTGAAGAGGCTCTCCATCATGACACTGCAGTGATCCCCTGGGGTGATGACGCTGCTCAAATGTCAAGCTAAATGAGCAGGTCAACGTGCCTCTGCATGTTCTATCTGCCCCTGTTAATTACTGTAATGTTGTCACCCCCTGCTCTCTCTGCCAATAGCCCTGTTGTCCTCCAGTCCTCACCCCACCCACCACACCCTGTGGCTCTCTCAGACCACCAGGGGTCAGTTGCTCATTTATAGGTTTAATTAAAGCCTTGTTAATTATTTAGCCACCTCCGGGGCAGAGTCCATCTCTGCCCCCTGAGCTTGATCAGTATCTGACTGCATGTTTAAGAGAAGGCCCGGAGCTAAACGGCTCTCTCTCTCGCTCTCTCTTTCTCTCTCTTGCTCTCTCGCTCTTGCTCTCTCTCTCTCTCTCTCTCACTCTCTCTTTCTTTATCACTGTCTCTCTAACTCTCTGTCTCTCTAACTCTCTGTCTCTCTATGCTCTCTCTCTCTCTCTTTCTTTATCGCTGTCTCTCTAACTCTCTGTCTCTCTATGCTCTGAAATCTCAATTCTCTTTCTTTTTGTCAACTCTCTGTCTCTAACTCTCTGTCTGTCTCTCTCTGAATAAAAACATTTCAAATATCATTCTTTATGTGCAAACTCTCTGTCTAAAGCTACAAAAGCTCAAATAAATAATTTCTTTATCGGTGTCTCTACAACTCTGTCTCTCTAACTCTCTGTCTCTCTATGCCTCTCTCTCTCACTCTCTCTTTCTTTATCGCTGTCTCTCTAACTCTCTGTCTCTCTATGCTCTCTCTCTCTCACTCTCTCTTTCTTTATCGCTGTCTCTCTAACTCTCTCTCTCTCTCTCACTCTCTCTTTCTTTATCGCTGTCTCTCTAACTCTCTGTCTCTCTAACTCTCTGTCTGTCTCTCTATGCTCTCTCTCTCTCACTCTCTCTTTCTTTATCGCTGTCTCTCTAACTCTCTGTCTCTCTATGCTTCTCTCTCTCTCACTCTTTCTTTATCGCTGTCTCTCTAACTCTCTGTCTCTCTATGCTCTCTCTCTCTCTCTCTCTCTTTCTTTATCGCTGTCTCTCTAACTCTCTGTCTCTCAATGCTTTACTTCTCTTTCTTTATCGCTGTCTCTCTAACTGGTCTGTCTCTCTATGCTCTCTCTCTCTCAGGGCTCAAATCTTTCTTTATGCTGTCTTCTAACTCTCTGTCTCTCTAACTCTCTGTCTCTTATGCTCTTTGTCTCTCACTCTTTTTGGATTTATTGTCTCTCTAACTCTCTGCTGTCCTGGGGCTCTCTCTCACTCTCTCTTTCTTTATCGCTGTCTCTCTAACTCTGTCTCTCTAACTCTCTGTCTCTCTATGCTCTCTCTCTCTCACTCTCTCTTTCTTTATCGCTGTCTCTCTAACTCTCTGTCTCTCTATGCTCTCTCTCTCTCACTCTCTCTTTCTTTATCGCTGTCTCTCTAACTCTCTGTCTCTCTATGCTCTCTCTGTCTCTCTATGCTCTCTCTCTCTCACTCTCTCTTTCTTTATCGCTGTCTCTCTAACTCTCTGTCTCTCTAACTCTCTGTCTCTCAATTCAGTTTCAGGGCTTTTATTGGCATGGTAAACATGTTTACATTGCCAAAGCAAGTGAAGTAGATAATAAACAAAAGTGAAATAAACAATTCACATTTTTTTACAGGACATTACATTCACAAAGGTTTCAAAAGAATAAAAACATTTCAAATATCATATTATGTGCAAATAGTTAAAGTACAAAAGCGAAAATAAATAATCATAAATATGGGTTGTATTTACAATGGTGTTCGGTCTTCACTAGTTGCCCTTTTCTTGTGGCAACCGGTCACAAATCTTGCTGCTGTGATGGCACACTGGTATTTCACCCAAAAGATATGGGAGTTAATCAAAATTGGGTGTATTTTCGAATTCTTTGTAGGTCTGTGTAATCTGAGGAAAATATATGTCTCTAATATGGTCCTGGATTTGGCAGGAGGTTAGGAAGTGCAGCTCGGTTTCCACCTAATTTTGTGGGCAGTGTGCACATAGCCTGTCTTCTCTTGAGAGCCAGGTCTGCCTACGATGGCATTTCTCAATAGTAAGGCTATGCTGACTGAGTCTGTACATAGTCAAAGCTTCCTTAAGTTTGGGTCAGTCACATTGGTCAGGTGTTCTGCCACTGTGTACTCTCTGTTTAGGGCCAAATAGCGTTCTAGTTTGCTCCGTTTTTTAGTTCATTCTTTCCAATGTGTTGAGTAATTATCTTTTTGTCTCTCATAATTTGGTTCTGTCTAATTGCGTTGCTGTCCTGGGTTTCTGTGGGGTCTGTTTGTGTTTGTGAACAGAGCCCCAGCACCAGCTTGCTTAAGTGACTCTTCTCTAGGTTCATCTCTCTGTAGGTGATGGCTTTGTTATGGAAGTTTGGGAATCGCTTGCTTTTAGGTGTTTGTAGAATTTAATGGCTCTTTTCTGGATTTTGACCATTCGTGGGTATCGGCCTAATTCTGCTCTGCATGCATTATTTTGTGTTTTACATTGTACAAAGAGGACATTTTTGCAGAATTCTGCATGCGGAGTCTCAATTTGGTGTTTGTCCGATTTCGTGAATTCTTGGTTGGTGAGCGGACCCCAGACCTTACAACCATAAAAGGCAATGGGTTCTATAACTAATTCGTATGTTGAATTTTATGTTCCCTTTGATGGCATAGAAGGCACTTCTTGTCTTGCCTCTAAGAAGTTACCTGTGGTGCTGATGTTTAGGCCAAGGTATGTATAGTTTTTTGTGTGCTTTAGGGCAACGCTGTCTCGATGGAATTTGTATTTGTGGTCCTGGCAACTGGATCTTTTTTGCCACACCATTATTTTGGTCTTACTGAGATTTACTGAGCCCCAGGTCTGACAGAATCTGTGCAGAAGATCTAGGTGCTGCTGTTCTGCCCTCCTTGTTTGGGGACAGAAGCACCAGATCTTCAGCAAACAGTAGACATTTGACTTCAGATTCCAGTAGTGTGAGGCCGGGTGCTGCAGACTGTTCTAGTGCCCTCGCAAATTTGTTGATATATATGTTGAAGAGGTGGAGCTTAATATCCCTGTCTCACCCCAGGCCCTGTGGAAAGAAATGTATGTTGTACATTTGTTGTTTGTGTACATGGATTTTATAATGTCGTATGTTTTTCCCCTAACACCACTTTCCATCAGAAGCTTTTTTTTAGAAATCAACAAAGCATGAGAAGCCTTTGCCTTTGTTTTGGTTTGTTTGTTTGTCATTTAGGGTGTACAGGGTGAACACGTGGTCTGTGTCAATAATTATGGTAAAAAGCCAATTTGACATTTGCTCAGTACATTGTTTCTTATTATATATATTATATATTTATGAAGCTTTTTGTAACAGATTGTCTTTTACTTTGACTTCAGAAGAAGGTGAGGAAATGTACAAGTCTGCTGTTAATGATGATGCAGTGGATATTCCCAAGGTTGCTGTTGACGCATATCCCACGGTAGTTATTGGAGTCAAATTTGTCTTTGATCCCGTAAAACTCCCGCTGGAACTGCAGAGGTTGTCCTGCACCATTACTGTCCCAGACTTTTACATGTTGACAGAGATTGTTTCAACTTCCTCAACTTCCTCCATTCAGGTAATTTTTTCCACAATTAAGGCTTTAGGTATGGGATTTGGATTGAAGGTTTTGATGTTGAGGTTAATAATATCCTGTATTCGTCCCTACGAAAAAATGCAAGTTTATCTAAATGTATCCAACTCAAATTCTATCTTTTTGCAGAAGAACTCAGGAGCCCATGAGCTCACTACCTCTATCTCTCTCTCTTCCCCAGATATCTAGGCTGTGAATCAATTGTCTCTCTCGCTCTCTCTCTCACTCTCTCTCGCTCTCTCTCTATGAACCATACTAACATGATCTCTGTCTACTCAGCTCTTTCCTCTGTTCTGGTTTGGTTCTTCTTCCTATATGGTTGTGGTGATTGTTTTATCTGATCCATCTTTGCCATCATCTTTGTCTTCTTATGTTATGTGTAATTATGTGTCGTCTGTCAGTGAAGTTAAACCTCTGATGGATGTAGCTTTCATACCTGGCCGTTTCCACAGTTATCTCATTTAGTGAAGTCAGTATGCAATGTGACCGTGGTGCGTCCCAGTATCTTCTCAGAGACATGGAAGAGAATAGCAGTGATAGGTCTACATGACTTAGAGATAGCAGGGTAGCAAAGTGTTAGCAAAGAACTGCAGCCTCCAGTATTGAAGCCCTGGCCTGGCCTGCTAACCCCCTGACGGCATCTCTCCTCTCTGCTCCCCATGAGGGGGAAATTAAACTAACACCTATTAATGGCCCACCGATGTGTCACCGGCTGGGATGACCAGGTCGATTAAATCAATTCCAGGCCCATCAATTAGACTGGTGATTTGTGTTGGACAGAAATCACTTTGTGTTGGACAGAAATCACCCTGGAACAGCCACTTGAACCATACCCCTCTTCTATCCCATAAACCCTGGAGGGCTCAGAGACTCATTGATTGGTTGAGCTGCCCACCCCTCAGACTGATCGATAACCGCCTTGCTCTCTCCCAGCGCTGTGGGGGGGCAGGGTGGGGCTGGAGGGGGAAGTCAGGGGAGATCTCGGGGAGCTCTGAGAGTGATTAGCCCGTTCCCATGGGAACTGCTCTCTAGGTGCCTGATACAGACTCCTCATATGGAAAGATACTGTAGTCCACCTCTGGTTTCACACGTTGGTACTGGGGCTTTTAACTTCCTGCTAAAAGTCCCTGGTAAAGACCAGTCAGGGAATAGAACTTCTGGAAACGGTCTTAGTTGGCAGTATTGGACAGAAAACATGGCTTTGTGGCTATCTGGCATTTGTTTTCTGCCTTTCTGTGAGAACTCATATGGTATGTTGCCAAAGTAATGAATTTCTCTTGATTGAAAAATTATTTTGGAGAGAGTGTGCTGAAACCATTAAAGTGTAAATAAACTTTTCATGATGTTAGATGCGGGTGGGTATTTCTTCATTGTGAAAAACTCTTTGATTTGTGTTTTTGAAGTGGCCTACACCACGGCTCTACTCCAAGATATTTAGTCCTAAAGCGTTTGAGTGATCACCCTCTGCTATAGAGTTGTGATCCATGAATATCCTTCCAATATTGGCTGCTAAAGGTCTAAACCATGAATTGCTCAAATATTGGCGGAGTATCGTTGAAACAATGAAAGCGACCAAAGTTGCGACCTGTATGGTGTGAATTATCAATCTCTATACCAGTATCCCTGAGTTGTCTGAAATATGAATCTCCCCTCAATATCAGCCCTGAAACATTTCAACCATGAATCTCTCTTCTATTAGACCTGCACTGTC
This sequence comes from Oncorhynchus tshawytscha, assembly GCF_018296145.1. Lineage (NCBI taxonomy): Eukaryota > Metazoa > Chordata > Actinopteri > Salmoniformes > Salmonidae > Oncorhynchus > Oncorhynchus tshawytscha. The sequence goes on from NC_056437.1 coordinate 85,512,580, forward strand.
TGTCTGCTCCATGGCCACGTCTCCTCCCAGGAGTTATAGGGAGAAAGGGAGGAGGAGGAGGGGCTCTGGAACACAGAGGTACAGATGCTCTGTGTTTTTGGTAGCGTGACATGAGGGATGGTTATGTCTGTAAGGCCCTGCCCTCCTGTCCCGGCCTAGCGGATCCGACCGATCCGGTGGCTGTGTCTGTGTGGTGGCGGAGCAGGACCCATAAAGAGAGTGGTGCGCCCCATGTTCAGGCCATAAAACTGAATTAAAATATTAAATCTGTCAGGCTCTGTCCTCGTAAATAAAATAATATATTACTCCATCCATAAGCGTGAAAAAAGGTCTAGAGGTTTAACGAGTGGGAGAGGAGCCTATTTCAGCTCTGATTGCCAACCCCCCGGCCCCCTCTCTCCATCACCCAACCCCTGTAGATGGAGCTAATTTTTCAGAGCAGAGCGGGAGAGGGAGAAATATAGAAGGTTGAGGGAAAAATGCACTGATGGTCATGGTATGCAGGTACAGGATAAGTAAGGTGGGCTTGTCCCAGTGGTTCAGCACAGTCGCAGAGGTTTGCAGTATAGGAGAAGTGGAACACTGTAAGTTGGCCAGGGTCTGGTTTACCCAGGCAGTGTCCTACTATTAGCCCCCCCAGAACCCTCTCCCTCCAGCCCCCCCAGCCCAGCCCCTTGCGCCCTTCAGTCCAGTCCAGTGGTCCCAGCAGTGAGCACAGTGATTAGCATTAGCAGGTGGTGGGTATGTTGGGCATGGTCCTCCACCTGCTCCTGTCCTGGGCAGCTGCTGCTGCTGTCCGCTCTGCTAATTGGCTGGCAGGTGGCCGTGGCAACACTAGTGTGGCTCTGGGAGAGAAAAATAGAAGGACATCAAGTTTCCTGGTGTTCTAGATTAGACATGTAAGTGTTGCTCAAGAATGCAGGCACTGCAGATGTACAAACAAACACACACGCACACACACACATGGATGTGCACACACACACACACACATTGTCACAGCCTCTCACACATGGGGTCTAGAATAACACCAGCATGGTGCACCTCACACACACACAGCATGTTTCCTTTACAATCCCAGGCAATGTCTGTGTATTCTCTGTCACACGCTCCCCTCTGCAATTTACTCTTCCTCTCCTCTGTCCTCTCTCCCTCTGTCCTCTCTAGAATAATGTTGTCCTCTCCTCTGTGCCAGCATCTCCTCTGTCCTCTCCTCTGTGTCCTGCCTCACCAGTCTGTCCTCTCTTCTGAGATAGATGTCCTCTCTGTTCTTCTCTGTCCTCTCTGTTCTCTCCTCTGGTATGGCCTCAGCTCCTCTGTCCTTATGTTGTCCTTTCTGTCAATCCCTGGTCCTGTCTGTCCTCTCCTCTGTATTCTCTGCTCTCCTCCTTTCTTGTCTCCCCTCTGTTCTCTTTGTCCTCTCTGTTCTCTCCTCTGTCCTCTCTTCTGTCCTCTCCTCTGTTCTCTCCTCTGTCCTCTCTGTTCTCTTATCACTTCCGCTATTTCCCTCTCTTTTTGCGTCGTTCTTTTTTCACACTGTTACATCTCCCTTTTCCTCTCCTCTCTTCTCCTTCCTCTCCTGCGCCATTGTTAATGAGGATGTGGGGGAGCTGGTTGTCAGTTGAGTAAGCTCAGTATCAGATGATTAATTGCTGGAGGTGGGCATGGTGGCCCAGGGACAGTCTGGCGTGGGGACACAAGGTTGCAGCACGGTATACCCTCCTTTCTCTCTCTCCCGCTTTCTGTCTCCCTCAGCGACTTGCTCTCTATCTCTCTTTGTCTCTGTCTCGTTTACCCTCTCTCGTTCTCTCTCCACTCCCTCTCTTCTCCTTGTTGGTGGCGTGTTGTGGAGCAGACTCCCCTGTCTGCTGTCTGACCTACACATGTACTGTAGCCAGTGAGAGCTGGGCTGGGCCGGTGTTGTGTGGGATTGTGTTCTTACACATATGTGTGCGGCTGTTAATTAAGATTAAAGTCCTCAGGAAGGTGAGCAGACCCACAACAGCTGTTCATCAACGTAATGCTAATTGCACAGGGTTCTGCAGTAGATGTGTTTATATGTGTGTGTTCTGTTCTGAGTGGTCAGAATGGGTCCGGCTTTTGGCTGTGGTGGGTCAGCAGTCAGCTGACCTTGGCTCTCAATGGCTGGATGGTTGAAGCCTTGCCCCTGATTGGTCAGAAGTTACCAGGGCTTGGCTCCAATTGGCCAGAGAGCAGTGGATACTGTATGTGATTGGTCCGAAGGCAGCAGGGCTCTGTTCTCCCTGTACCCAGCGATCGTGGCATCAGCAGGAGCAGGCGGTCACTGGACTCTGCCTCTAAATTTAGGAGGGAGAGCTGGGTACGTTTTGTAATTAATAGCAGTGACCTGGAGGGGCCAGCATATTACCAGAGCCTGAACAGAGCGGGAGCCCTGTCTGGCCCACACACACACACACACACACACACACACTGCCTGGGGGAACTGAGACCTCATCTATTTCTCAGGGTCTGTTTTTATTTACCTCTTGTTTGACTTCATTTTCCAACCAGAAGCTTTGTTTCTGCTCCGACTATGGAGTCTGTTTCACTGCTCCTAACGTACCACTACTGTTGGTTATAAAGGAGCCATGTTGGGAGTAAAGTGAGCTCTCTGTTTGTCCATATTGTTGGTTCTTCTGACAAATTCTTTCCTTGTTTTCATGGGTAATTGTACACTCTGTAGGCTACCTCTATCTGTCTTACTCTCTCTGTCTCGGTTGTTCCATTACTGCTGTACACTCCCTCCATCCTCCTCTCTCTCTCTCTCTCTCTGTCATATTGAGCTGTCTGTCAGTGTGGGGTGGCTCTCTGGCAGTGTGATGGATGGGGAACGTGTAGGAGGAGCAGCCATCTTTAATAGACACGCGGATTGAAATGCTGGGGAACTAAATGTTAATGGCCTCATAAAACATCCACTTCCCCACCCTCACCTTGTTGCCTCCCCATACCAACCCTTTCACCATCACCACAGGCTCCATCAATAAGCACTGTTCCAGCTGCCATATTTCCTCCGTGGCAGGAAGGTAAGGTGGTAAAGTGATGGCTGCTGGGTGATGTCCACCGGGCCACAGGGTCGAATAACTCAATCCCCACGGAGGAGAGGTCAAAAGCGGTCAAGGACAAAGGCCAGGTAGGGAGAGTGATTTTAGTGGCAGAGGAGTCTCTGTGTCTTATGTGAAGCATTGACCCTGCTCATAATTCCAATTGGCTGGCTTGTTTGATACTGTCCCAAATCCCCTCATTGTGAGAAGGGATTGGCTTTGCTTGAGTGGCTGGAACTGGCTGTGTGTGTGTGTGTGTGTGCGTACATTTGAGCAGTCATACTGTATGTGTTTTATTGTGCAACTTGTTCTCTTTAGTTGCTCTTTACTGTATCTCTCTCTTCAGACCATCTCCCAATTTAACATTGCGTTCCAGAGGGGTACATTTAAGCCAATGCTTTTTGGGTCTAAAAAGGAATCAAGTCAACTCAACCCTGTACATTCAGCCATTAATCATAATAATTCTGTTGGCGTTCAACAGTGAATTGGAATCCTGTGGTCTATGCGACCTCTACAACCCAATACAAAATGCTAGTATTCTAAAATGCTAAAGGTAATGAGCAGACGCACACACTGTAACTGGCCAACTACCACCAGGTCCCCAGTCTTTCAGTATCCACAATGGAAGCACTTTATAGCCAGCATCAATACTTCGACACCAAGGTATAGCCAAGGGCATGGGGAGGGTTGAGGGCTAAATGATAGTATATAGATGGTATTAGGGTTAAAAGATAGTATATAGACGGTATTAGGGTTAAAGGATTGTATATAGACGGTATTAGGGTTATAGGATAGTATGTAGACTATATTAGGGCTATAGGATAGTATATAGATGGTATTAGGGTTATAGGATAGTATGTTAACTGTATTAGGGCTATAGGATAGTATGTAGACTATATTAGGGCTAGAAGGATAGTATATAGACGGTATTAGGGCTATAGGATCGTATATAGACGGTATTAGGGTTATAGGATAGTATATAGACGGTATTAGGGATATAGGATAGTATATAGACGGTATTAGGGCTATAGGATAGTAAATAGACGGTTTTAGGGCTATAGGATAGTATATAGACGGTATTAGGGCTATAGGATAGTAAATAGACAGTTTTAGGGCTACAGGATAGTATATAGATGGTATTAGGGCTATAGGATAGTATATAGACGCTATTAGGGCTATAGAATAGTATGTAGACGGTATTAGGGCTATAGGATAGTATATAGACGGTATTAGGGTTATAGGATAGTTTATAGACTGTATTAGGGCAATAGGATAGTATATAGACGGTATTAGGGCAATAGGATAGTATATAGACTGTATTAGGGTTATAGGATAGTATATAGACTGTATTAGGGTTATAGGATAGTATATAGATGGTATTAGGGCTATAGGATAGTATGTAGATGGTATTAGGGCTATAGGATAGTATGTAGACGGCTTTAGGGCTATAGGATAGTATATAGACAGTATTAGGGTTATAGGATAGTATATGGATAGTGTTGACGATATTAGGGCAATAGGATAGTATATAGACGGTGTTAGGGCAATAGGATAGTAATAGACGGTATTAGGGTTATAGGATAGTATGTAGACGGTATTAGGGTTATAGGATAGTATGTAGACTGTATTAGGGCTATAGGATAGTATGTAGACGGTATTAGGGCAATAGGATCATATATAGACGGTATTAGGGCAATAGGATAGTATATAGACTGTATTAGGGCTTATAGGATAGTATAGACTGTATTAGGGATATAGGATAGTATAGACTGGTATTAGGGCTATAGGATAGTATAGATGATATTAGGGCAATAGGATAGTATAGACAGTATTAGGGCTATAGGATAGTATAGATGATATTAGGGCAATAGGATAGTATAGATGGTATTAGGGTTATAGGATAGTATATAGATGGTATTAGGGCTATAGGATAGTATATAGATGGGCAATATTAGGGTATAGGGCTATAGGATAGTATATAGACAGTATTAGGGTTATGGATAGTATATACGTTAGGGATATAGGATCGTGTATACGGTATAGGATCGTAGACGGTATTAGGGATATAGGATCGTGTAGAAGGTATTAGGGCATAGGATAGTGTAGACTGTATTAGGGATATAGGATCGTGTAGACAGTATTAGGACAATAGGATAGTGTAGACGGTATTAGGGATATAGGATCGTGTAGACAGTATTAGGACAATAGGATAGTGTAGGGTATTAGGGATATAGGATCTGTATTAGGTTATAGGATAGGATATAGATGGTATTAGGGTTATAGGATAGTGTATAGTATTAGGGCATAGGATAGTGTAGGCGGTATATAGGCTATAGGATAGTAGATGGTATTAGGGCTATAGGATAGTATGCAGACTGGTATTAGGGCTATAGGATAGTGTAGACGGTATTAGGGCTATAGGATAGTGTAGATGGTATTAGGGCAAAGGATAGTGTAGATGGTATTAGGGCTATAGGAGCAGGCTGTCATATGAGCTGCAGAGACCTGATGATATATGAAGGTTTGAATGAGAGTGGCAATCATGACTAACGCCATGGTTATTGTTAGAGGTAAGGTCTGTGAGACTGGAGACAAGTCTTAAGTTATGCTCAGGGTAATGAGCAGTAAAACGTTTGCTGATCAGAGATATCTATCATGAAAATGAGCGGGGTGTCAGCACACTGTAACGCTCTGGAAATAGTCACTGACAAAAGTCCTCTTTCTGCCAGGACCGAGATCTAACAAGGATAGAAGCATCGGTCTTCGTTTGAGTGTCTTTTTATTGGGAAACAAAGAGCTACATGGTGCTGGCTAGAGGCATGGTATGAGCTGCTTGAAGGTAGGCCTGAGCTTTTCTAGAACTAGCTATGATTACAGACAGTAGCTCACAAGGGTTATGGTACACAGCAATAGGCTTAGAGCAGTGGTATTCAAAGTCAGGGTCATGACCCCACTGCAGTGGGGTGGCCCCACATTCTTTTAATTATTTTTTAAATTAAGAGTATATATTATTGTATGGGACCACATACAAACGTGTTTGAGAAAGATAAAGGTCATTGAGTAAATGTATTTATTGCTTTCTTTTCATTTTGATAAGGTTATTTGATAAGGTTATTTGATAAGGTTATTTGATAAGGTTATTTGATAAGGTTATTTGTTGATGTAAACATCAACATTTACAGATTTTTAGGTTGTGTCATTAGCTTTGGTGTGGAGTTGGGCCGCAGGAAATTATTGGGGGAAAAATGGGGGCCCCAGAAATTCTGGGAATAAAAAAGGGTCTCCCTCTGAAAAAGTTTGATTACCACTGGGTCAGAGTATGAACCCATAGGCCAAGTGTTCGTGTTACGGCCTCCGTCCTAACCAGATCTGACTGCAACCTACTTGGGACCTGCAGGTTTTCCTTTCACAAATCATACATATAGAGGTAATTCATGTCTAGGGCACTGCATCGCAGCACTAGCTGTGCCACCAGAGACTCTGAGTTCGCACCCAGGCTCTGTCGCAGCCAGCCGCGACCGGGAGGTCCGTGGGGCGACCCACAATTGACCTAGCGTCGTCTGGGTTAGGGAGGGTTTGGCCGGGAGGGATATCCTTGTCTCATCGCAACCAGCGATTCCTGTGGCGGGCCGGGCGCAGTGCGCGCCAAGGTTGCCAGGTGCACGGTGTTTACTCAGACACATTGGTGCGGCTTACTTCCAGGTTGGATGCGCACTGTGTTAAGAAGCAGTGCGGCTTGGTTGGGTTGTGTTTCGGAGGACGCATGGCTTTCAACCTTTGTCTCTCCCGGCTTTGTAGCGATGAGACAAGATAGTAATTACTAACAATTGGGGAGAAAAGGGGGTAAAATGTTTTTAAATTTTTTAAATTTAAAGTAAACTATGAAGTACTCAAAAATGAATTCCCATGTCACAGTAACATAGGCTTCCCAATGATTTCCCCGCAACATTCTCCCTCTCTCTGGCTTTCTTCTTTTACTGTGCTGTAAACGATATGACCCAGGCACAAAATGCAATCCATTCACAGCAATTAAAGAGACAAGTTTGTCAACAAGCTTTTTATTCAGGCATTTTATACAGGGAACATGGACAAACTTCTCATCTTTACATCTTTACATCCAATAATGTCGTAGCGCTGCAAAAACAAAAAGTCCTCTTTCCTAAATTGTAGCTGGTTCTGTGGATGTGGCGTTTCATTAGTGTGTAATATTCCTGACTTGTCTGTAGGGTGATATCTATGGATGATATCAGTGTTCCTTCACTGCTCAAGGTCTTCTTTCTGTTTGACTAACAGTCAGGCCAGCAGGACACAAGACTCAAACTATTTTTGAAACCTATTTTCATGTTTTAGAATCTGTCCTGGGCGAAAATGTAACACTTTCTATTCTGTTTATTAAGAGTGGAAAACTAAAGGAACTAAAGTTTCTCACTAGAGAAATCTGTCTCCCCGAACAAAAGTGAGGAAAAGAGGCAAATGAAGATTGATTGAGAAGTGGCGAAGGGTGTTGCATGTTGACTGCAGCTGACTCTGCAGATGGCATGATGAATCCCATTCAGGGCTTCCGATAGTGATCCGAGCCCAACACTCAGCGAAGGAAGGGAGGGGGGGTGATCAGCCCCAAAGATACAACCCCCAACCACCTGACTCCCCACATGACTCTTATCAAGAACCCCACAGTAGGCAGACTGTCAGAAGAAACACATCCGGAGAGGTGGGAGAGGGAGATACAGAAAGACAAGAAGAAGGAGGATTTTTTGTGTGTTTTTTTTGTCAAGCTGCAGTTTTTGAAGGACAGCTTCTCAATAAGAGTCTCATCCCATCAGGCCTTGGGCTGTAGTCTGGGTCTCAACTCGGTGTGAGAGGACCTCCTCAGTAGAACATATCAAATGTTGTTCGCTTGGAGGTAAAATAGAAAAAAAGATGGAAAGAGAGATGATGGTCTGGAGAGGCTGAGACAGAGACAGTGATGGAGTGGTAGAAAGCTAACCTTTACCAGTTCATGTCTCTCCCTCCCTCTCTCTCTCCTCCCTCTCTGTCTCTTGCTTGATCTCTCTTTTTCTCACGCTCTCTCCCTCCCTCTCGCTTCATCTCTCTTTTTTACTCTCCCTCCCTCCCTCTCTCGCTTTCTCGTCTTTCTCTCTCTCTCTTCTCTCTCTCTCTCCCTTTCTCTCTCTCTCTCTCCCTTTCTCTTTCTCTCTCTCCCTTTCTTTCTCTCTCCCTTTCTCTCTCTCTCCCTTTCTCTCTCTCTCCCTTTCTCTTTCTCTCTCTCTCCCTTTCTCTTTCTTTGTCTCTCTCCCTTTCTCTTTCTTTGTCTCTCTCCCTTTCTCTTTCTCTCACTCTCTCCCTTTCTCTTTCTCTCTCTCTCTCCCTTTCTCTTTTTCTCTTTTTTCTCTCTCTCTCTCTCTCTCTCTCTCTCCCTCTTTCTCTCTCTCTCTGTCTGTCTAATGTCCTTATCTCACATGTATCAGCCTATTAAAGCCCTTTAGCGTCTGTCTGCATTACTGAGTTAGATTACAAACACTTCTCACATCTAGACTGAAAGAACAGATGCTGTTACTTGTATTTCTCAAACACACCGCCTCAAAACTAAAGGCGAAAACTCAGACCCACCCCTCACACATTCACACACACACACACACCTGATGGTCTTTCAGCAGAGTGAATAATTACCTTGCCAAAGGGCACCACTGTCATCCCAGGCTGATATTTAAAGGCCTGCCACTGAATTTTAATCACACCTTTCCTCAGCTTCGCTTAGTTAAGTGGAAATGTCCTCTTTGTTGGCTGATCCAGAGATCAGAGACCTGATGCCTTCATCATAACCTACAGATAACACTGTCTTATTGGCTAACGCTGACAGATATTATCCTTAATGTCAACACCGTGATGGACACATATCTCTCTTTGTTGTGCACAGATGAACAATTGACACCATTGAGACACACTGGAGTGGACTCATATTGTTGGCACAGTAACATGATGTATTTATTGATCATTGTGGTCATGGTCAAAATAGGTTTGAGGACCTTTAGATTTGCTGTGACATGTCCATGACCAGAACAGAAAGCCAACTGCATCCCAGAGAACTGAGTGATGTGAAATGTCCAATGGAAACATTAAGCAAATAGCAGGAATCAGAGATTTCAGCACCTTGGACAGCAATTCTTTGAAACTGCATCTACAAGGTCAGTTGAAATGTAGCAGGATTATGAAACTAGTGACTTGCCTAGTATGTGACAACTGATTGTAGTTCCACTATATTGTTGATGGTAGTTCATGTTTCTATACCAAAGGCTTTGTTTTTCTCTTCACAAGAATAATAAGATAAAATAATGATTTACTGTGTCTGAAGCTATTGTGAAATGATTCTAATCTAATTAGTTGATTCAGTTTGACTCCACTGTATCCCCCGGGCTGTTCCTGTTCCTATCCAACAATCTCTCACTGTGTCACATACTCACACATGCAGGCACGCACACATACAGTTAGAGTTTTTCTTTATCTTTCCATATCTGAAATTTTCCATTTGCTTTGTGGTCTCAGGGCAGCATTGGAAATGAGATCCTGGTCTCAATTGGGCTCCCCTGATTAAAGAGAAGTTAATAAATAAAATAAAAAAGTGAATAAATAAAATACAAAACATTAAGAGCACCTTCCTCAATTCGTCAGGGCATGGACTCTACAAAGTCTCGAAAGCAGACCACCACATACCACCCTACCCCATTCAAAGGCATATGCTCATATACCCTCTGAATGGTTGGGTTGTGTTTCGGAGGACGCATGGCTTTCGACCTTCGTCTCTCCCGAGCCCGTACGGGAGTTTTAACGATGAGACAAGATAGTAACTACTAACAATTGGGGAGAAAAGGGGGTAAAAAATAAAAATAAGGGATCATAGCATTCACCTGGTCAGTCTGTCATAGAAAGAGCAGGTGTTCCTAATGTTTTGTACCTTATTGTCACCCCTCTTTCAACACAATGTATTTCCATCCCTCTCTCTCCCTCAGTGTCCTTCTGACCTGGACTCTCTCCCAGCCTCTGTCACTGCCTGTGTAAGTGGTGAATAGTGCATAAGGCCCAGTTAGTGTTCCATCAGGGGCATGGATACAGAGCTGAGGGATCATGCAGGCTCAGGCACAGAATCAGGCTGGCTATCTTGGCCTCTGTTTGTTCTTCCCTCCCACATATGAACCAGCTCTGAGGGCCTCTAATCTAACACACTGGGCTAATAACCTCCAGGCCCCACACACCCACTGCTCTGCATGATTGGAATAGCAGTCCAGAGAGACCATTAGAATGCTGGAACATGAAACCACTTAGAGCATTCGTGTGCAGGGCCGGTCCTAGCTTTTTGGGAGGCCTCAGCGAGATTTGGTTTGGGGGGCCCCACCTAGTGGTTCAATGTTAAGAAATTTTAAAGTTAATTTTCTGCAATTCTGAGCATTTTTCCACGGGCGGAGAAAAAAATGTTGCAGTTTTAAAACTCATTGTGCCATGGAGCAGACAGAACATTTAGCAGTTTTAAAGGTAATTTCCTGGAATTACCGTCTTCTGAACAGGGTTGGTACCCAGGTAACTGTAGCCTAATCAACTTACATTAGACTGGTGATCTTAGCAGCCAAGTCACCGTGCCTGGTGTGTGGAAATAGATCCTAGGGCCAAATAGTGTCACAGCTCACCAATACAGCCGCTGATTATAGAAAGGATAGTCTTGATATTGGTATTAGTAAAGTGAATGGGATATAGAACCTGTAGATAAAGGAACCTGTGATAGATTTTTGTATTGTTGGGTAACAGATACCTCTATGGAGGGATGATGTTACAAATTGAGATATTACATTTGGGGTACTACAATTGAGCCCATGTTCCCAGGCAGGTGAGGTACAGTATTCTGTTGTTGACTCAGACAATAATGGTCCATCAGTGATTAGCTGGTAATATTATGCGTATAGAGGGCATGTTGGGTATAATTAAGAGGTGGGCGACTTATAGTACGCATGCCCTGCAAATAATCTCTCTCTCTCTCTCTCTGTTTCTCTCTGTTTCTCTCTCTCTCTCGCTCTCTCTGTTTCTCGCTCTCTCGCTCTCTCCCTTTCTCTGTTTCTCTCTGTTTCTCTCTCTCACTTTGTCTGTTTCTCTGTTTCTCTCTCGCTCTCTCCCTTTCTGTTTCTCTCTCGCTCTCTCTGTTTCTCTGTTTCTCTCTCGCTCTCTCCCTTTCTCTGTTTCTCTCTGTTTCTCTCTCGCTCTCTCCCTTTCTCTTTCTCTCTCTCTCGCTCTCTCCCTTTCTCTGTTTCTCTCTCTCCCTTTCTGTTTCTCTCTCTCTCGCTCTCTCCCTTTCTCTGTTTCTCTCTCTCTCTCTCTCTCCCTTTCTCTGTTTCTCTCTGTTTCTCTCTCTCTCCCTTTCTCTGTTTCTCTCTGTTTCTCTCCTCTCTCCCTTTCTCTGTTTCTCTCTTTTCTGTTTCTCTGTGTTTCTCTCTCTCTCGCTCTCCCTTTCTCTGTTTCTCTCTCTCCCTTCTCTGTTTCTCTCTTTCTCTCTTCTCTCTCTGCTTCTCTCTGTTCTCTGTTTCTCTCTCCTTTCTCTCTCTCTCTCTCTCTCTCTCCCTTTCTCTGTTTCTCTCTCTCTCGCTCTCTCCCTTTCTCTGTTTCTCTCTCTCATTCGCTCTTCAAGTCTTGTCTTACTCTTCGGATACACTTTTCCATAGCTCAAGGTTACTTGTGTGAATGTCTATTTATCACGTTTAGTTTTTCACGCCTCCTCCCACCTCATGCCATCACTAGTTATTTTCTCAATTGACTATGGTCCTGTTCCCTATTACTCCTGCTGAAACGCCACTTCCCCAACCAGATGCTCGCACTCACAAATTGTTTTCTCTTCCCAGAGAGCCAAAACGCCTCAGTCTGTGCCAGTACGACAACACTGGTGTCCGTTGTTTCTCTCCCTTTAGACTGTTCCATGTAAACTCTATTCTCCTTCACCACTACCAGCTTCCTCTCTCCCTGTGCGTCAGCCACGACATTGCTGTTATATAGATTTCACATTCACAAGAACCCTGGCTTCCAAATGAGATTTCTATTCTTCTATCTTGTTGACTTTTTCCCTTTTCTTTCATCATCTCCAGCAAGGTTATCCTGAGGCAGGCGGCGCTTTTATGGAAACAAGGGGGCGTTGGCAGAGGGATGAGGAGATGGAGGAGAGGGGCTTCGCCGCCAGCCATGCCATAATCGATCTTGTTTAAAGGGATGTAGTGAGCTGAATGTTTGAACTCCTCTCCTCGTTAACAGTTGTCTGGGATTTAATTAAGAAGCCCAACGGATTTAATGTCAATTCCATTCCCCAAATGAAGGAGGGAGAAAAGTCACAAAGAAAGAAAGAAAGAAAGGAGAGGCTCATTAAAGGAGTTGCATACATCATCCTAGTTGAAACATGACCTTTTCTCTAGTTTATTATTTCTCTTTCCTCTTCCTGTCTCTCTTCCTGTCTCTGTAAGGGCCATTAGCACACATTGTCACATCTTTTCTTTGCCGTTGGCGCACAATATGAGCATATGCAAATGAGACAAAATAAAGATTTCAATGACATTGTCACTTTCTGGCTCCCAGTGAATTTGTCAAGCGAAACAAGATATAAGGCCTGTTTCTCTACGATTGAAGTGATAAGCTCTTGACTTTATAGATTTTTTGGAATGTCGGAAACCACAATTAATGCCATCATATCATCCTTACGCTGTATCATCAACATGACACTGAAACAAAAGAATGTGAAAAGATAAAACAGACAACTCCACGGGATGACCCACATTAAATACAACTTTATTTAGGTCGGAGAACTTGTAGTTTGTTTATGTATATATATATATATATATATATATATATCTGACGGTCAGTTCTGTTTCTATTGTGTGCTGAGAGGACAAGCATTGCCCTGTGGCCTATGGAAGGCCAACTGTCCACAAGTCTGTTGGCACTCCATTGGACAACAATAAGACTGTCACCATAACAACACTGGCCATCCTACAGCAACATTATCTCTTCTTCCAACCAGCAGCACCCTCTGTTTGAGCAGCCATAGAGGAGCACGGTGGAGTCTCAGTGATATATTGCTGTTCATTTGCGAGGATGGGGTGAGGATTGGAGTGAGGGACTGAGGAAGGTAGAGAGTCTGTACATGTGACCCAGCAGTCATAACAGTCCAGCAGTATCTCTGTTAGTTTTGTAGTTGGCAGGAGGGGGTGGGGCTCCACCTCAAGGCGTTTTACTCCATATCTCCTCTGAAAGGTGTGTCCAGATGTCTTATCCAGATGCTCTGCTACAGGGCTGATGGAGGTGAGTGGGGCGTCAGTAGGTTAGGCAGGTTGGCACACCTCCAGGCCTAAGCCTGCTTTCCAGGAAGTCTTCTTGTCTTTAATCTGACAGATTGGAAGGAGGCTGAGGTAAAATACTCGGAAAGCGGCGGGGGGGGTCATGTCTCTGTAGCACTGCGATGTGTGTGTGTTTGCGCCGGCATGTGTGTGTTCTCACTGTGAGGGTTCAGTTGGCCTCACTGTTAAACCGAGATTAGCCAGATGAGCTCCGAGTTGGACGGGCGGGGATAGAGGGAGAGAAAGAGAGATGGATGAGGACCTGCCCACAGTGGAGTTCAGCGCCAGGGCAGGGGAGGTAGCCCCGACACAGGAACATGGGGGCAGAGAGGTTAGGGGAGCTGGCCAGGTCACAGTGAGAGGAGAGACACAGAGAGGTTAGGGGAGCTGGCCAGGTCACAGTGAGAGGAGAGACACAGAGAGGTTAGGGGAGCTGGCCAGGTCACAGTGAGAGGAGAGACACAGAGAGGATAGGAGGGCTGGTCAGGTCACAGTGAGAGGAGAGACACAGAGAGGATAGGAGGGCTGGCCAGGTCACAGTAAGAGGAGAGACACAGAGAGGATAGGAGGGTTGGTCAGGTCACAGTGAGAGGAGAGACACAGAGAGAATAGGAGGGCATGTTGTGGGTAGGGGGAAAGAGAGCACAGATGGGCAGAGAGGAGTAAGAAGAGGAGTAGGAAGAGGAGTAGGAAGAGGAGTAAGAAGAGGAGTGGGAAGAGGAGTGGGAAGAGGAGTAGGAAGAGGAGTAGGAAGAGGAGTAGGAAGAGGAGTGGGATGAGTTTAGGCCAATGGCAGACTTCCACACACTAGTTGGTAAATCCCAACATTACAAACTGCGACATGAGGCTATACTTCCCTGCATGCCAACTCTGAGAGGGACAGGGTCTTGCCAGCCACTACTTGCATCAGTTTACTGTGAGACAGGGAACGTACTATGCTTACATGCACAATTCTGTTGGAGTATCTGGGTATTCAGATGAACTCTGTGGACCCCAGGAAGAGTAGCTGCTGCTTCTGCAAAAGCTAATGGGGATCCCAATAAACAAACAAATCAAGTGCACTTGGACTCCAATATGTTCTGAATACTGTCTAGACTGTTTGCATGCTTACTGCTGTATAATGATATTCCATTGATGGTTGCATGAGGCACATTTTCCCAAAAGGTAGCAAGCACTAACAACTAATGCAGAGCATTACATCATTTTTTGTCTTCAATCACTTCCTTTCATGTTTAATTTGTTCCTAAGAGGTCCAAAACGGCCTCTTAACAATTGCAAATATTCACCAGAAAGCTGTCATGCAAACAACAGTAATCTGAATGTAATGTTTACATGCCAAATACTGACAAATTGTTTAGGAAAGGAGTATTGTACACTCGTTCCACTTGAAATTAGCTCATTCAGATTACTGGACTCTTGTCCAATACGGGTGTTTACGTTTTTAATTCAGACTCATTGAATTCCGACTAATTCCAGATTATTAGTGTGCATTTAAACACAGCAGGTGTGACTATGAGGATTGACTGTGACACAAGTGATTAAACCAGACAGATCTATTTTACAAACATCATCTCAACAAGGGAGAACCACCGCAGCCAAACCACTGCATATTGTCTTTTCAAGTAAAACATTTGCTCAGAGGAAAAACAAATCAACAGTAAGCATCAGGGGCCTGAAGTATAGATTGGGGTTTATGTGTCTGAATAAACAGTAATATTTTAAAAGATCATTTAGTCTTTGTGATGTTAGTGGTTAATGTTCCCTGCTGGATGTTCCTGTTCAAGTAGCAGTAGAGACAGGCGGTCCCAGCAGAGACAGGCGGTCAGAGAGGCAGAGACAGGCGGTCAGAGAGGCAGCAGAGACAGGCGGTCAGAGAGAGGCAGCAGAGACAGGCGGTCAGAGAGAGGCAGCAGAGACAGGCGGTCAGAGAGAGGCAGCAGAGAGGCAGTCTAAGAGAGGCAGCAGAGAGGCAGTCTAAGAGAGGCAGCAACTGCAGCAGAGAGAGGCAGTCTGAGAGAGGCATCAGAGAGGCAGCAACGGCAGCAGAGAGAGGCAGTCTGAGAGAGGCAGCAACGGCAGCAGAGAGAGAGGCAGTCTGAGAGAGGCAGCAGAGAGGCAGTCTAAGAGAGGCAGCAACTGCAGCAGAGAGAGGCAGCCTGAGAGAGGCAGTCTGAGAGAACCAGCAATGGCAGCAGCCTAACAGAGATGTTGTGGTTATGGCCTCATAAAGACAGGAGCTACCCGCCTCTTTAACAGTAAATTAAAGACACAGACACTTTGATGTTCAGATCTCACTTACAGTACTTCCTATATATAGCCTTGTGAGTGAGCCTTTCTCTCTTTTATTCTGTCTCTCTCTTCTATTCTACCTACAGTCAAATTGCTCCATCTGTACCTGACGTGATGCTCCCATACCTCCCACAGGAGGAGGACTTTATAGTGAGTGGTTCCTGATCCAAGTCACACACTGGCCTCCCAGGCCTCAGTGCTACAAAAACCCCACTAAGCTCTCTCCAGACCAATCAGAGCACAGCAGTGCCAAAGGCCATGGGGTTCAATCACTTCTGTTACAATGAGGTTTTTCCTTTTTACAAATACATTAGTAATACCATATCTTATGCATTCAGTGTTCAAAGTATGACACCTGCCATTAGAAAATACATAGTCAGGAAATCATCACCTAGTCTATATAGGTGCTATGAGTCAATTTCCAAACAGCCCATATTGTCAGTACAGAATCAGTTGTCCCTAAATTAGATATATACAGTATTTTGTCGAGTGTTGTTGTTTGTGAAATGGACATGAGTTCAGCAAGCCAGTGGCTATTCATCTTGATGAGATAGCAGTTAACTGAGGGCTAAGCTGCTGGGCCAGGGAGCCATAACACTCGCTCGAATCCTAATAATCCTAACTTGATTTCCAGGAATACATTTCGCCCTCTCTCAGTGAAGCCTTAATTAGTTTTATTTGAATGTATTCCAGATAACGATCAGACTTTGGTGAACACACAGCGTTTGTCAGGAAAGAGAAATCAACCACACAGCCAAAGTTATCAAAGCTTGAAATCAGGAATCCTGACTGCAACAAAATGTCATCTTTTTCATACAGAGGGGACAATAGAAGGAGCTGAATTCTCTACATCTCCTTCTCTCTCCTCCACTTTAATTAAAAGAGCTCTCTGAATCTCTCATTTCTCTCCCTCTCCCACTTTTGTACTCTCTCTCTCTCTCTCTCTCTCTTTCTCTCTCTCTCTCTCTCTTTCTCTCTCTCCCTCTTTCTTTCTTTCTTTCTCATTCTATATTTTCTATGTCATAGAGGTTACATAATTCAGGGAAAGAGAGAGATGATGTTTGATAGAATGTCATACCTTTAGAATAAACATTGGGCATATCTGACTATTTTCTATGTCAAAGAGGTTACATAATTCAGGGAACATAGGGGTGGGGAGAGAGAGGGGTGGGATAGCCTATCGGGATGACATAGGGGTGGGGAGAGAGAGGGGTGGGATTGAGCCTATCGGGATGACATAGGGGTGGGGAGAGTGAGGGGTGGGATTGACATAGAATGTCATACCTTTGACATAGGGGTGGGGAATATATATGACATAGGGGTGGGGATGGGATAGCCTATTGGGATGACATAGGGGTGGGGAGAGAGAGGGGTGGGATAGCCTATCGGGATGACATAGGGGTGGGGAAAGAGAGGGGTGGGATATGGGAGCATTGGGAAAGTTTGGGACAAGGGTCCATACAGAAACAAATGGAAGATGCCCTTTTGAAAGTAGAGTGCTACCTCGCCTGAATGACAGTGTGCAGTAGTTCACGAAAACATTCATAGATGTTTGTAGGTGTTTTCTGTATTTAGCAAAGTAGGTAGCGAAATTAGAGGTTTGAGTTGAGGTAAACGTGTGTGATGATGTTGGGCGTGCTAGTTACTACTGTTCCTGTCGATGAATGCTTCATTACAGCACTCTAAATATCAATGCCTCACTGTGCATACTGTATGTTTTGCATATATACGTTTTTACAGGGTACAGTAGTCTGGCTACAGCGAGGGGTTGTCTGGTGAGGCGTTGCAGCAAATTACATAAAACGTTGAATCCAGCTCAATCTGGTGGCCCCTCACCCTACAGAGTCACTCCTCCCTCGTCCCTCCTCTCCCCCTCCTGTGTGTCCCCCTCTAGCCCGAGGGCAGGTAGGGCATCTCGTTGTGGTAGTTGTAGTCCGGGCAGACCTTCTGGACCAGGCGGTAGTCTGTACTGTAGAAGGAGATGTAGATACAGATGACCTTGAAGGGCTTGGAACAGATCCAGGAGACATGGCTCTGTGTCTGCTCCTGGAAGCAGGTCTTGGACGGGTCGTAGTTGCACAGCGACGTGCGCTTGCTGCGGTCCACCTTCTCATAGTCCACGCGGCAGTTGAAGATCTTAGAGTCCTTGGGGTAGACCACGCTCTGGCGCTCCAGGTCAAACTCCACCGCCTTGACCGGCGGCACCAGGCTGACTGAGATGTTGCCCTGGCCCGTGGAGTTGTGGCGGAAGTAGACGCTGAACGTTCCGTTGCCATGGTCTACGATCTTGCCGGTAATCAGCAGGTTGAGGCGCACTGTCTTGATATTAGAGTAAAAGTCTCCCCAGCCAAACATCTTCTTGAACTTGCCCGTCTTGACGATGGGCCGGCGTTTGACGCGGGAGGAAGAGGAGGTGTCTGGCTTCATCAGGTCACTACCCAGCATCTCCCAGAACTCCTGCTTGGAGAAGGGTATGGGTGAGCGGTAGGGCAGCTCCAGGGAGGTGGCATTGGCTGCCCGACTTTTACTCTGGAGCATCCAGCGACTCAGGGGGGAAAGGGGAGTCTGACTCCCCAGGAGACCCACCGTCTTAGAGGACGACCCGTCTGCTGAGGAGCTC